>NW_005178645.1:0-1161 GCF_000350225.1 Chondrus crispus | reverse complement strand
GCCTAACCTCCCATCCGTCCAACACATGGGTATAGGAGCCAGTAGCCCTTGCATCCCAGGAATCTTCAATAGCGATGCCAATTTCGACGCCTAACCTCCCATCCGTCCAACCCATGGGTATAGGAGCCAGTAGCCCTTCCATCCCAGGAATCCTCAATAGCGATGCCAATTTCGACGCCTATCCTCCCATCCGTCCAACCCATAGGTATAGAATGATCATAACGAGCGCTGCCACACGGATGAAACCAGCGATGAAACCTTGCATCCGACCAATAAGCCTTCCGTCCGAGATTCGGGACTTCCATCCGCCGCGGAGCGTGGGGAGTGTTTTGGCCCGTGCTTTGATATAATTTTTGCAGATATTTTATGGAGCCAGTAGGCCTTCCATCCCAGGAATCTTCAATAGCGATGCCAATTTCGACGCCTAACCTCCCATCCGTCCAACCCATGGGTATAGGAGCCAGTAGCCCTTGCATCCCAGGAATCTTCAATAGCGATGCCAATTTCGACGCCTAACCTCCCATCCGTCCAACCCATAGGTATAGAATGATCATAACGAGCGCTGCCACACGGATGAAACCAGCGATGAAACCTTCCATCCGACGAATAGGCCTTCCGTCCGAGATGCGGGGCTTCCATCCGCCGCGGAGCGTGGGGAGTGTTTTGGCCCGTGCTTTGATATAATTTTTGCAGATATTTAAAGGAGCCAGTAGGCCTTGCATCCCAGGAATCTTCAATAGCGATGCCAATTTAGACGCCTAACCTCCCATCCGTCCAACCCATGGGTATAGGAGCCAGTAGCCCTTCCATCCCAGGAATCTTCAATAGCGATGCCAATTTCGACGCCTAACCTCCCATCCGTCCAACCCATAGGTATAGAATGATCATAACGAGCGCTGCCACACGGATGAAACCAGCGATGAAACCTTCCATCCGACCAATAAGCCTTCCGTCCGAGATTCGGGACTTCCATCCGCCGCGGAGCGTGGGGAGTGTTTTGGCCCGTGCTTTGATATAATTTTTGCAGATATTTGATGGAGCCAGTAGGCGTTCCATCCCAGGAATCTTCAATAGCGATGCCAATTTCGACGCCTAACCTCCCATCCGTCCAGCCCATGGGTATAGGAGCCAGTAACCCTTGCATCCCAGGAAGCTTCAATA
>NW_005178644.1:345500-357171 GCF_000350225.1 Chondrus crispus | reverse complement strand
GAACCCCGATGCGGGCTCGCCAATCGTAGGAATGGATGGCTAGGAGGGGGAGGTGACCGGGTAATATACCAGCGCCGTCGGCAAGTTTATTTTCGATATTCATGGTGTCGCGAACGCCAAGATCGCAGAACCAAGGAGCAGCCGCGAACAAGAGGGGATGCTCACGCATGGACTTGTCGTGTAGTTCGGCGATGGAGGGGTAGCGACGAGGAGAAGGATTAATTTGGGGAGTGGGTTGGAAAATGGGGTGGGAACGGGGATCATGAGGAAGAAGTCGATGAATGGAAGGAAGACCACGGGAAGCTCGAGGTTGGGAAGGATGGCCAACTCCAAGGCGCTTGCGGATGACATTCTCGCCCGCGCGCCTCGGCGCTACAGGAGGTATGGGGTTCGTCTTGTCCTTGCCCATGGTGACCGTCGGTCAGGAGAAAGCTGAAAAAGAGTCGAGATGGAAAATGCAGCTGAAGATCAAGGAGCGAAGCAGATGAGCAAGGACGCTCAGAAGGGGGATATGTAGTGCAATAAGGGATTGCACAAGGGGGTGAGGGGAAAAGAAACTAAGTTGGAATGTGAATACTGTAGTCCGGGATTGGGGGACACACGTGTGAATATTTGCACAGTTTCTATTTTAATTATTAATTTTATTTAGTTAATTAGTCAGTATTAATTTCGCTGACATTAGAATAGATCTACGATCTAGCGCCGCGAGCTACTGTAGTGGCTCCGGCTGGGCGATATATACCTTAGCCCTCTGACCACCAAGTCAGTAAAGGTAACCCGAGTTACCAGAGTTGAATATCGCCTTGGTCGAAGTCCGTCTTTCCCAAGACGCTCCCTTTTACCACAGATTACGTTATCCTTTGCGCTCGGGGGTTCCCTTTCCTTTTCCTTTACTTCACCTATCCTTTTCTATTTCTATCTCTATTTTTATTCTCTTACCTTGTGTTGGTTCCACGGTGCCTGATTGCGATCCGCATTGTGACGACTGGAGTCATCGGGCTCTTGTGTTGGTTCTTTTGTTTGTTGTTGGTGCCATCGGCTTTGGTTGCGACCGGACCGGTGTAGGTGTCTTAGCCATCGGGCGACACGTGGGTCTAGCGCTGCTACTTGTTTACGTCCCCCGACGGAGGTTGTTGCGACGACGTCTCCCTCGAAGGTCCTCTTGTGTATACAGGACAGTGTTGGTTCCATCGGATACAGGTTGCGATCGTTCCGGTGTCGGTACGTTGCCATCGGGCAGTACGGAGGTGTAGCGCTGCTACGTGTTTGCTGAGTCCTGTCGGGCTACGTTGCCACGCCCCCGTCGAAGACCTTATCAATGGTATAAGGTGTACCAGGCGCTCATCAAGCATTGGCTTTACAACCCATCGGGCCCGGCTTCTTAATCACCGCCCCGAACTCGCCGAGCAGCTGCTTGTACAAGACTCTACCACCATTCATCCCGGGCCGGGCATCTTCCTTTGGCCCCCCCTATCAGGGATTTGAGCTACTGTGGGCCGCAAACCCACTTAAAGGGAAAGGGAGAATCGAACACTCCGTAGGGCTGTGCCGTCGGTAACTCTTGCTGGTTGTTGCTTGTTGGTTGTGTTGTTGCTGGACCGTTAGAACCTGGTTCCGGCCTGACAGGCACATTGCACTACAGTTGCCATTTCCTCCTGCCGTGCGTTCTTCGCATTCTTTCGACCCATATTTCCGCTCCCTCTTCTCTTGTTGCGACATTCATCTTGCGGTACCACTGTCGACTCGATTTCGTTCGCATCTGCACAAATATATTCTGTGGAGGTTTGTGCCAAAGTAGCGTCTAAAGCTGTAAACGTTTGCGGCATAAACTTTGCCCTTTGAGAGAGAGTGCCTTGCCGTGCAGGGTCACTGTTCCCCTCCCATTTCCGCTCTTTTCTCAGGACTTCGAATGCCAAATGTTTGACCTATAGTGAAGTATCAAAGCTCTTGTTTCCATTGTTCATTCCACCAGACTTTTACATATGTATCGCAACAGGCATGGCAAAGTTCTCCTTCTCCGTATTTCGAGTGGGATTTGCGTTTTTCACCATTGTATCGGCGCGTCAGAATTTTTGAACATCAGCTCTGATATCCCCAAGATGCTGACGACATGATTCTACTGACCAGAGTCCGTAGCGACCAAACGGAACCATTGCATTCTGGAAAATTGCTCGGCCGCCCTCTGAGAACTTTTTGTGAACTGCTGCTTAGAAATGCCTCCCAGTCTGGTCGGTTCCTAGAATACTGTCGTTGCTAACGTACGCGAACGATTTGGCAAGGCATTCGTTTTCACTTGCGTCCCAGTGTTTTCCCTTGCCCATGGTATGAAGGGCTGGTTGGAACTGCTGCAGAGGATGTTGATGCAGATATCACTTCTTCTGTGCCGAGGGTATGTGGCATTTGAGAAAGTGACCTGTTTCGGTTGAGAGTACTTTAGCGCCAAGCACAAACCTATTAAAACGTGCCAAGTACGAGATGTATTCTATTCAATACATCGCAAACGCGATGAATAGAGGGATTCAATAGACCAAAAATCCGTATATTGAAAAGGATTAGAGCACGAAATAAATTTTACAGCATGGGTGGGGTTCGGTTTTGTGGTCATTGCTCTAATCAAAAAAATTGACTACGATTTAGAGCAGAGGTGGATATGCTCTTAAGAAGGGTAGCTATGTCGTCTCTATCCGTCCAAGCGTTATAATTACAAAAAAATCTGTGAATTATTCTTTTCAACTTTGATGTCTTCTATTTTCCTTTGGTAGGTTGACTCGTTTTAAAACATTTTCAAAGTTTGACTGGAACGGAAAGTGCTCAACGTAATGTTTCTATGCTACTCGTATATAATATTAGCTTAAAGAAAAATGTGAATCAATTTTTGCTTTCGGTGATGTCGATATTGGCTTCAGTCAGAACGCAGGATTAATTACAGAATAGTGACTGTTCTACAACAACATTAGACCTATCAAGCATATGAACTATCAAGCACATAGTGACGGCGGGCCGACTAACAGTACTCAGGAAAATATGAGACTACGTAAATATTGCTTTTAAGGCTTTCTCTCATGATGTAGTCATGTTCGTTTTCGATGCCAGGGAGCGACATGTGAGTCAGAGATGCTTCAAATGGCAAAGGCCACCAGACCGCAACAGCGGCTCTACTGTGTATCTCAAGGTGTCGCGCAGCCAGCGCTGGTAACAGCCTAACTGCTTACTTCCTTCAGATTGCGCAGAACGCGCGAGCAGGAGAGGCACCAGCACCAGAACGCAAGCTGTCCATAACCAACACATTGATTTCTTCGAACAAACTAGACGACCGTGAATGTCTTAAACGGTTCCATTTTACTAAGTCAGACATCTAGTATTGGTAGTGAGGCATCAGCAGCATCATCTGCTATAACGATAGCATCAGAGGGGGCTTGTTGGGGGGAAGCGTGGAGATTTGAGTCCATTTGGAGGCAAAGCGGCGCGGGTTGTGGGAGGTTTTGCCGCCCGGATGTGAGCTCATATCGCACGCAGAATTTTGCCTCAGCACGGCAAGGCGTACCGAAATATCGCTTTGGTAGCGGAGGGCATTCTACCGTATTTCGATCCGGTGTGTTTCAGGAGGTCACCATAACCCTAAATTTGTACCGAATTTTCTACAGTACGAAAAATTCCGGTTTATGTTTGCCGCCAAAACCCACAATTTCCTGTTTCTATCGCACTGTACTGAAACAAAGCAGCATCATGCGTGAATTAGGGGATCCAATAGGGGAGAAGCGTACTTACACGTCACACACATGTAAGTTGGCTTATGAAACGTGCCCACGAGTATGAAATGGTACAGTGGATCCTCGCCAAGAGCGTCCACAGCGGTAGTAAAAATCGATTCCGATCCCAAATTTGGACTGTATTGCACCATTTCCAGCCCCACCGGTGAACGGAGTTCCAATCCAAAAAAAGAAATTGGATTGGACATCCTGATTTTGAGGTCCAAGCAATGCCAGATTGGACCTCAAAATACGCAGGTCCAATCCAATTTCAAACAGAAACCGAAACGTGAGTCCCGCTTCTGTGTCCTGGAATCCGGATCCCACGAACCACCCCGACGACATGACCCCCAATCATTCGATGAGCTGGAACTCTTGTAGCCCAAACGCTTCCTCCCCTCTACGGCCTGGATCTAGCCAATTCCCCGCACTCTTCGCGCCGAAAATGAACGAAAGCAAACCCTTTGTTACCATTATACTTGCAGAAAGCTCCATCGTAATAATTCCGTATCGATGTGTTGTTCCTTTTCGCGACACATCTTGAACACCCTTCATCAACTTAATTCACGTCCATATTTCTAAGGACAATCGTGGTCTTTCGCAATGAGTGCTGGGCTGAAATGGAGCAATGAAGAGAACATCTGCGCCTGAAAGGCCTACGTCGCATCATATGAAGACTCCAAGCATGGCATAAGCCAGAAAATAGCGGCGATTTGCGCATCCCTTTCAAAGCGCGCGCATCCCCGCCGCACGCGCACGCTTCCGAAGCGTGCGCGTCCGAATGCGCGCTGCTGCCTCCGTTGCGCACAACCTACCCTCGACACGCAGTTCCTCCCTCCCCCTCCCTCTCCCTCCCCCCCCCATAGTTTGCATTTGATACCACAAGACAGCGACAGGTTCAAGCTCATCCGAAGCGTCATTGTGGAGCATGTGGCGTAGTGTGCCCTTCGCGGGCATAGTCACTGCGAGTAGCAAACAACTGGTTGGTATTGTGGTCTAGCGAAGATGGAGAGGGAGTGCGAGGTGAGTGTGGGACCTTACCGTAAAGTTGTAGTGCTGACCGGTGGGGTGCCCATACGAAGGGAGGCGGTCCATTCTAAATTCAGTTGGACTCTGAAATCCACCGTGATTGAAGCACCAACGCAATCGTTAGAGCATCTCCACCAGGCGCTCCATATCGCTTTCCATTTCAAAATATGAAAATTGGTGCAGAGATTTCCTCCATCGGCAGGTGTCATTCCAATCCAATGCCCGATTGGGAAATGGAACACCTCAAAATCGCTCCAAATTCTTCCGATTTGGAGCAATCTGCAGGTGCTCCATTTCCATATCTCATTTGCCCTGTGTCCTTTTCCGGCCTGTTTTCCGCACTGTAGCTTTTCTCGCGCTTTCTGGTTGTCGCGAACTGCCGTAAAAGCGCGAGCAAACGTGGTTGCACGTTCTAGAAGTGCGCGCAATGCGCTCGTGGTGTCACAGATCCCGGTGTATGAAAGACCCGCCTGTATCCCCAGCGACTCAACACGTGCCACAACGCATCAAACATTACGGTAACAACTAGACAGCAAGAACAGACAGCCTGCTAAAGCGCACAATGAGGACTGGCAACGGCGGGAGTGCAGAGGAGAGCTTTATCGCTTGCAAAGCGTACGTGCGTACGTCGGAGGACTCCGTGAAGGGGAACGGGCAGAAGTGGGAGGTTTTTAGCGCTGCTCTCTATGATAACTACGAGCAGAGGATAAAGGCATTGCACAGCGATTGGCTTGAGGAGGAGAACCTACGCTCTGCTGTTGCTGTGAGTGCACGATTCAAGAAGGTGCGAAAGGAGGGTCTCAAGTTTGATGGTATCGCACACGCCATCAAGAGGCTCGAGCCCACGGGAGAGCCCACAGCAGAGGACATCATCAACGGTGCCACGCCAGTTTACAACAAGGTCGTGGAGGCTAAGGACATGTATAACTACTTCCTCCGCGACAAAACGAGCCGCCGGGAGACTGGGAAAGACTTCCCATTCATCAAGGAACTGTTGTATCTCAGAACCACGGAGCTGTGGCGCAAGGAGATAGAATATCGCTCGAAGGGCGGCTGTCGAAGCCCCGCAGCTCTCACTAGTGCCACTGCTCAGGCCGCGGCGTCCAATGGAAACCCAGGATATGAGAACGCTGGCAATGATGCGGAAGAAGACTAGGTGGAATGAGTTTTGGCGTCAGACGCCGACGCTTCTACGGGTGGAGAGTTCACTTTTCATCCCAATCCAATTCCCATCATCAAATCTCAATGCAGATAGCTTACAGAAAATTGACAAGTAGCGCAATGAAAAGCTGCCACGTGGGCTTGGATAATGGAATTGGGAGCGCCTGCTGGAGATGCTCTTACACGTTTCGAGAATATGGATTGGACCCCTCCCACCGCTGTGGACGCTCTAACTGCATGCTCGGTTTCTGCATATTCTCGATTAGTGCATGAGTTCGTCAGCTAGCGGCTGCGGAGCAGCGATTCCAGCCTGTATATGATATTGAACTGAATACCGCATAACTGCATGAAGAGAGTGATCCTTAATCGTATCGAACCCTCATACAAAGGCTTACAGTAGTCTCTCTTTGAAAGAATGACCCGCAAAAGAATATTCTTTTTAATAGAATACATACACTGTTTCCCGTCCTGGGAATGGCTAAAACCCCTATTTTCATGACATTTATTCATATACGACATAAGAATGTAGTATTTCGGATGTCGCTTTATCCCATGGAGTACAGTATGTAGAAGGGAACGTATTTTAGTCCTCTAAAACGGCCAAACAGATGTCCGAGATATGCTTGGTATAATGGTCAGACGGATGTTCCGAATTTGGCTGTACTACCCTATCTTCGGTGCATCAAAAGAGATCTCTCAGCTGCCAAAGTGCAAACGCAGAACCAGACGAGAATTGATTCCTTCTCTTCAGGGGCCAGTAACCTTGCTGGACAAGCATCATAACTGACACCATAAGAATATTCTCTTTACGTGAATGGAAATGTCCTTTCCCGTCCTCATTCTTATAAAGAGAGATCAGGGTCGTTCCAAACAGAAAATATAATATATGGATTTCAAAATATGTGCGCAGACGATGCATTGGTGCCCTGCCAAAAGTGAGTGGGAAATATGAACAGATCCTCGTACTGACCCCTCATACTCACGTACCAAGCCCTCGTACCTACACCAGGAGCACAGTAGGACGCCGCCGGCTTCCGTACAAACTGTCTTTGAACTGGTAATTGTTTTCCGTCCCCATCGACAGCGCTGGTCCGTAAATCACCGCAGGACTATCCTCAATATTACATTCCATCGGAGCTCGTGCTCAGCCTACTCAAAAATCTATTCGACACCCGCTATCTCTAGCCTGTTCCTTCACCGCCCTTTCTCAGCTTTCAGTAACCCCAAAATGCCTCGAACCTCAGCTAGTCGAGTGACGAGACAACGGGCTCTATTGGCTGTCGCTGTATACGAAAGGAGACTACAACAGCAAACGGAAACAGTAGCCGTTCTCTCCGCATGCTGGCATGTAAGCAGCATTCGACTTCAAGGACGCCAGACGACCAACATCGAGTGGCCTGTTATGAGATTTCATGCAATGGTAAGCGGTATTTCAGATAAGTTCTTTCGACGCCTTTACATGTCATTTCGATTATTCGCGCAGCTTGTTGACGTTATCTCGCCACATACAGGGCAGAACCAACGGAGATAAAAGCACTCATGCTGGATTAAGTTATCCATCACACTGCGATGGCTGGCCGGAGGTTCTTATCTAGATATTTCCTTATTACATAATTTCTCTCCTTCATCATTATATCATTACGTCAAAAACACACTCCAATGCCTCAACGACAACTGTGGTATAACTACCTTCGTCCCGACCACTCGGAACGAGGGGGGTTAGAGGCAAGGGAGCGCGCGACGCTGGGTGACCCACGCGAGCGCGAACCGTACGGAAGGACTCGAAAAGAGGGAAGGCTCACGTGGCCGGTGACGCGCAGCCGGTCGGTGGTGTCAGATCCGGACGGCCGGTCACGGGTTAGAAGCCTGAGCTAAAGGAAAACCGGAACGGTGTTAGCACTTAGTCGTAAAGGAAAGGGAGGCGAGTCTGCCCCCGTTTACTGGAACGGGGCAGGTGCCCCTGGTCTTAACCCCTAAGTGGGACGCCAGGACACCTGTCCCGCTACAGTAGCTGTTACATACTGTATACCAGCTACTGTACTAAATTGGCTAATTTGTGCCATTAACCACTAATTGCTAATTACTTACCGGATGGGTGGCACACGTGTGCCCGTGGCCACGACCGGCGCCAACGGTTGTGTCACGTGTACGCCGTGGAGGTACTACTGTGCTCGCAGAGGGCGCGTGCACGATTACTACAGTAGTAACCGCCCGTCTCGGCGGTTCTCATCTCCGGCCGGGGGTCGCGGTGTGGAGTTGTACCACAGACCCCCTTCCTTACTTCGCGACACGTCCTCGTCGCGGCTGGGGGTTGACATGACCGGCTGGCACGGTGTCCCATCCGTACGGAGAAGTCCGCGCCGACCACGGGGGCGCGGGCGGACTACGGCCAACTCCATGGGGGAGCCCATGGAGTTTTTGGTATTTAACCGCGTCGGATCCCCTGGCGCGGCAATGGGTCCCCTCACGCTTTCCTTTTCTCCCACATCACTCCACACCACGCACCCCCCTTTCTCCACCTCCACATCTCATTTCCTCCCCCTATCTTCCTTCCGCATGGACAACCGACCGTCCGAGCGGGGTCACCCCCCTCGCGCTCAGCTCCCTACGGTGCCGGCCGCGCCGGTCCCTACCTTTCACCCGGCGCTGGCGGCGGGCCCCGTGAATCGACCCGCGGCGAGCATCGCAGCCCCGCGGGTGCGGGCTTCGGGCGCGGGGGTTGCCCCCTCGCGCGGCCCTCCCGCCGTCCAGGGTCCCCTGCCGCGCCCTCCGCGCTCAGCCCCGGCTCCCCAAGTCGGTGAGATGACCGTACTGAGACGGTCTCCCGACTGGGTTGTAGCCACGGGGCAGACGGCGGCCGGGGCGGGTGACCGCCCGGTACCGCCGGACCCGTACGCGACCACGCCCCCGGCGGCGGAGGCGCCGCCATCCGGCTGGCTCCGGACGGGTGTTCGTGCCGTTCGGAGTTTGTTGCCCGGGGCCGACTTAGACCACCAGGTTCCCCGGGGTGGTCGCAACCCCTCACAGGCACAGCCGCCGATGTCCGTCGAGGCTTACATCGGAACGGCCTTCCCCGATGCCGCTCGGTTTGGGGCCATCCCCAGGCGGCGGGGTATCCGCACGCCCTCCCCTCGCGGACGAATCCCCCAAGACAACCGCGTGGCCGCTTGGAGGACCCGCTGGGTCCACGTACCACACCGCGTAATGGCGGATTCCCGTTCGGATCTTCTCTACATCCGCTGTGCGGGAGAGGACCAGTACCATTCGCGGTTGTTCGACCTCTTCGAGAGGTTCGGCGGGGACGTGGATCCTAAGCCCCACGTGCAGTTGGTGACCTTCCCCCGCCCGTTCGACCGGTGGTACAGTGTGGCCGACCGTGTACGGTGGGGCGAGAATTCCGCCAAGGAGAGCCGGCTGCCGTGTCGCCGCGCCGATGCCTACTTCCATATGTGGCACACGACAGAGTTCTTCGCCGTGCCCACGGGCGCTAGGGGGCGGCTATACCCAGCCCTACCGGACGGTTGGAGCGATCTGGAGACTCCACAGTACCTCTGCGTCCCCACCCCCAGCGTGCTGGCGTATGCCGTAGCGCGGTGGATGCCGGACGGTTCCTTCGGGCGAGAGGCGACGCCCGGGATGCGTTGACTGATCGACGCCATCTTGCTCTCGGAGTGGGCCGTCCTGGCGGTGCTGTGTTTCCTACAAGCCGCACGGGACGGCCTCCCGTTCTTCACCAAGTGCCCGGACCCTCGCCTGGCGAGCCGGAACGGGAACGAACCCGGCGAGCGAGGCTCTCTCTTCCGGTTGTCGGCGGGGCTTCTGCAGCTCATCCGATCGGTCGGGGTGGCCGCCATTCTCGAGGGGACGTCGTTCGACCCGGTTGGCGCCAAGGCCATCCTCGATTTTTCCGAACGGTTGGACTGGTCTCTTCCCGAGCGCAGAGACTTCGTGTGGTACAGTTGGGCCCGCGGCTGCTCCCTGCGGATGCCGCATTGGGATGGTACGTCGGCGGAGGCCGACAACTGGTACGATCCCCTCCCGGACGACGGGTCGCCGTCGTACGGTGCGGCCATCGCCTCCGCTGACGGGTGGGGCGCCGCCGTTGCCTCCGCCGGGACTCCCGCCGAACCGTCCGTGGAGTCTCCGCCCGTGTCGACCCCGCCGGTCCCACCGATGCCGGGTGACACCGCCCTCGGAGAGGGCCTTCCAGTCGGTTCCTCGACGCCCCCTAGGGTGGGCGGCGCGACCACTGCAGAGTTGCCACCGCCGGCCACGGAGACGCCGGTCATGGAAGTGCCGGTCACGGACCCCGCCCCAGTGGGGGCCCCTCGCGGGGTTCCTACTGTCGAGCCCGCGGGGATAGCCTTCCTGCGGCAGCTACCGGATCGGTGCCGGGCTCTGCCGTCTTCCCCGTCAGCGAAATGACCGCGACGGGGACGCAGACCCCCTCGGTAGCGGCCGATGGAGCTCCGGTGGTGGCACCAGCGAACGAAGCCCCCGTCTTGGTCCCGGACGCGCAGGCCGCCCTGCGTGCTCTGCAGATAGAGTGCGGCTACGCGGGCGTCCCTGCACCGACCACCCTCGCGGCGGCTCTGGAGTCCGCGCGCGCCTGGCTGGTCGAGGCGACTCAGCTCAGGGCGCGGGTGGCCGGCCTGCAGTTCGCCATCCGCCAACGTGACACCGGCGAGGATCTCCTGCGCAGTGAGACGATGGCGCGGATCCGTGCGGCACAGGACCACCTCGCCGTCTTGAGCGAACAGGTGTCCGCAAAAAGACCGTACGGTGCAGTTGATGCTGATCCCGCCAGCGCGGCGGTGCGGCGAGCGGAGCCCTCTGCCAAGCGCCAACGCCGTGAGTGATGCCCGTGGCGGAGGCGGGGAGAGTAGCGAACCGCCTCCGGGGACCAGGTCCCATCCAGTCCTGTAAATTGCCCCCTGTTCTCTTTCTTCTTCCGCTCCTTCACTGCCCTTCCCGCTCGGTACTGTGGTCTCTCCGCGCCGGTCGTCATCACGGCGGCCGGGTTACCCTCTGGCTCATGCCGGCGAGACCCCGCGCGGTGAGTGTACCAGGTGGTCGCGGGAAGGGTCCCCCAGCTGCCCCCGCGACATCGGAGGGCGCCCGTCCGGTAGGTAATTTTAGGCCGGATTTTACCGCCCCGCGGCGGGTGGCTTTTTCAGCGCACCGACGAACTCCGATTGGGTACTCCCCGAGGATCGGAGGCGTCTTGAACCGCCGCCGTGGTCCAGCGGCCACACGTGCCGTGCGGTGTATGCCGGCCGCGTACCTCGTGGTCCGCAGTGCCCTGGAGCCTCGGCGAGGTCGCCCCCCCATACAGTATTTACGCGCTGGGTTCCGTCTCTCGGCAGCGGGTGTGCACCGGGGTGCCGCGCCATTTGACCACCGCCCCGTCAGGTCGTCCTGCCGGCGGGTCAGCTTCCTCCGCGCCGGTCCATCTGGTACGGCTCGAGCGGTGGCACGCAGGGGATCCGCGTGCGCCGTAAACGGGTGGTGGCCGCCTGGAGAAGACCCTCGGCGGAGTCGTCCCCATCCGCGCCGGGTATTCCGGTGCGGGGTTTGCGGTGACGTGCGCGGGGTTCTGCGTGCGTCCGCGGCGACCTCGCCCCCTCCTGCGCCGGGTCTTCCGGCGCGGGGTTTGCAGTGACGCGCGCGGGGTTCCGCGTGCGTCTGTGGCGACCTCGCCCCCTCCTGCGCCGGGTCTTCCGGCGCGGGGT
>NW_005178644.1:280774-343925 GCF_000350225.1 Chondrus crispus | reverse complement strand
ATAGAGATAGGCGCCCGGACTTAGACGTGAGACGTTGCAAGTCACGAGGCGAGCCAACTCGTCCTCCAACCTGCCTGGTCGAATCACGTGTCCCAGGTAGGTGACCGAGGTGTCGAAGAAGGCGCACTTCGACAGCTTCAGCGACACGCCCGCGTCCCGCAGTAGGCGTAGAACCTCGCGGACGTGCGCGACGTGTTCCGTTACGGTCTTGGAGTAGATGATAACATCGTCCAGGTAGACCAGAGCGGTTTCCCACTTTACCCGCGACAGTATGATGTCGACGGCCCGCTGAAAGGTCGCGGGGGCGTTCTTCAACCCGAACGGCATGCGGAGGAAACGGTACAACCCGCAATGCGACGCGAACGTCGTCTTGTCGCGGTCCTCCTCGGCGATTTCTACTTGCTAATACCCGCTGTTGCAATCCAGCGTGGTAAAGACAGTAGCGTCGCCGAGGGAATCGATGCACTCGTCCATCCTCGGCAACGGATAGGAATCCCGAACGGTGACTGCGTTGAGCCTTCGGTAGTCGACACAGAACCGCATGGTACCATCCTTTTTAGGGACGAATACCACGGGGCTTGCCCATTCGGCCGTGGCGGGTTCGATTACCCCTGCCCGGAGCATGCGGTCGATCCCCGTTTTCTCTTTCTCCCGTGCGGTTGGTCCAGCGCGGTAAGGCGCCTGGTAAATCGGGCGAGCACCGGGCTTGAGCTCAATCCGGTGCTTCGTGGCCCCGATTTTTCCCAGCCGGCCGGTCCACATGTCCTTAAATTCGGACAGTACCTCGAGGATCTCCGAGCGTACCTCGTCGGTCTCGGCACCGATGGGGACATCCTCCTGCCAGGCGTTGAGGTCCTCCTCAGGGGCGGCGGTGTCTTCGGGTTTATCCGTTCCAACCGCCCCGGGGTGCGCCTTGGGCGTCGTGGCTTGTTCAGCCCCGCCCTTGTCCGTACGGTTATCGGCGGCTTCTTCCGCGCCATCCTTTGCGGTTGAGAGGTTGGAATTAAATATCCCTCCCCCTTCCTTAGCTTCGGCCGCTTCCGCGGCCGAGTCGCCAAGGGTCAGGATGTGAGTGGGCGACGGAAGAGCCAGTCCGATTACGGTATGCTTCGGGATGTGGACCGAGCGGTGCCCAAAATTGCTGAGCATTACCGAGAACGGTTTTTCGGGGACAACATCCATGACCCCCTGTGCCATGAGGGTCAAATTCTTGTGCGCGGTTTTTGGGGAGTTCTGTAAAAAACATAGCCCCCCCACCGGCGTGGCGACCCTCACCGTGGCCTGCGTCATCGGGGGAATTGTAACCCCTCTGACGAGGCGGATCTTCCGTGACGGTGTGTTGGCGGGGAACGCCACCTGCTTCCGTTCGGGTTTATCCGACGGCGATAGTTGTTGTGCGGTGCTCCTCGAGGCCATCTTGCGGTCGTGCCTCGAGGGGGTTGTTCCGACCAACGCCACGGGTGGCGCGTCGTGGAACACGACCTTCCGTTGCGGTGGGAGGATCGCCTTGACGTGGCGATCCAGGAAGGTCGTACCGAGGATACAGTCCACGGCGAGGCTCGTGACTACCAGGAACGGGACGCGCGCCACAAACTCACCGATTCGGACGAGCAGGGGGATTTCCCCTAGTGCCTTCATCGCGCGGTTTGACGCGTCGATGAGCGCTGGGCTCCGAACCGGTTTTATCGATGGTCGCCACGACTCGGCGACACACCGTAAATGGATGAGGTTCGGGTCGGCTCCTGAGTCAAGCACTGGCGTGATGGCGACCATCAACGCCTGCTTCTGACCAACCGTCGCGGAGATCTTGTAATTCTGCTTCTTGAAGAAGCAGATGGCCTGGACTTCCGTTCGGTTACCCGGCTGCGCTTCCATTGGCGCAGCCGGATCGGGGGTGCCTAAGCTTCTGAGGCTGGGCACGGGGAGAGACGTCGTCGCCTCTACGCGTCCTCCCCGGCTTCCCCCGTCAGCAGCAAGTCCTCACGGGTCTCATCCGCGGCTCGCGCCACGGGGTCCTCGGTGTGGTCGAGGTGCGGTTCCTCGACCACGTTGACGCCCGCGGGGGCCGTTTGACGCTGGTTTCGCCAAGCGGACGGCCCCTGGCGGTTGAACGGGGATCCCGGGCGGAGGCCTTGCCGGATGCGTAGCTTCTGGTAGTTGGCCTCTCGTGCCTCCAGAAGCTTGGCCCGCAGGCCCGCATCGGCAACGACGGGGCACCCCTCTTGTCGGTGCGTGGTGTCCAGGCAGAACCGGCACGGTGGCGGTCCGGGAAATCTCCCGCCGGAGAACCGGACGCGTGGATCCTGCCCTTGCCTCCCGTACGGTCCTGTGCGCACGTCGCCAGGGTTGGCGGTCGGAACCGGGGCGCCCGCCGTCGAGGCTGCCGGCGACGGATAATAACTCGTCGGTGGCGAGCTCATCGAGGTCGGCGTGGCGGTTTGGTCCGTCACGGCCAGGATTGCTTCTTCAGCCAATCCTCCGGCCGTCGGGATGTCGGATGCCGACTCAACCGACAGCACGGGCCTCGTCCTTGCGGTGCCGTCGAATCTTCTAGCCGCTCCGGACGGCTCTCGGTGAGCCATGGCTGACATCCCTTGTCGACGGGAGGCCCGATTGGTTTCCCCGATCGCCTGCGCATAGCGAGCGACAGATTGGTAGTCCACATCCGGGTGCGTGGCGAGGTAATTACGAACCTGCGCGCACGTGGCGGGCAGTAACCCCTCTACGAACAGGGACTTCAACCGCCGGTCGGAGAATACCGTACCGCAGCGGAGTGCTTTGTCCCAGAGGTGGTTACTGTAGACCTCCTCCGTCATGTTTGAACTTTGACGGAAGGGGGTCACATCCTCAACCGCTTCGGAAATTACCTCGTCGGTAGCATAGGTGCGCAACAGAAAGTTGACTACCTGTGGGTATGTCCGGAGCAACTCGCGCCGCTCCACGTCAACCGCCATGGTATTTCCATTGAGGCGGGACTGGAGTAGGGCGTGAGCCTGACCGGTGAGGTAGAACTGGAGGCACCACACGGCGGCTCCCTCGGTGATCCCGTTGTGGTCGCACGCCATCTTAAGGCGCGCGAGGAATCCCAATACCGCAATCGGATCTTGACCACTGAACGTGTGGGACCTCATCTGCACGTCCAGTTTCTTCCGATAACGGTTAATGTGCCGCGCTACTGTAGAGTCGTAGCGCGAGCTACGCCGTTCCAGGCGGTAGGTCTTGTAGTTGACGGCCTTGGTAAACAGGTCATTGAGGGGCCTGATTACCGTGGGCCGTCGCTCGTCGCTCGTCGGGGCAGCCCGGCGGCGTCTGCTCGAGCGACGAAGCCCCTCATCCGACTCGGTGTGGTAGTCTTCCCAGTCGGACGGGTCGTGCCGGTGCCGGTCTCGGCTTCTATCGCGGCGTGCCCTGTGGCCCCGCCTGCGAGAGTCTTCCGAACCGGATGGGTCATCATCGGAGGGGTATCCTCCCCCTCCGGCATCGCGGTATCGCCTGTGGCGTGCCTCGCGGTTATCGCGGTATCGCCAGCGGCGTTCCTGGTGGTCTTCATCCGTCCTGTGACGGGGGTCTTCTGCCTCGGAATACCGGGTGTATTCCGCTTCGGTCCTGTGCGTGCCGGGTGCACGTCTTCTGCTCAACCGGTACGGGTCCCGATTCTCTGTCTCGGGGAGCCCCAGGCGGTTTTCTGTCCCGCGGGGGCCGCCCGTACCGGCGAGTATGGGGAGGACATTTTCTGTGGTCCTCCCTGTAGCACTGTGAACGGTTGGGAGATAGATGGCTCTGCCCTCCGGGTGAGGGTCCATCCTATCAATCCCGGGTACGGCGCCGATCGGATCAGCGATATTAAAGCTTGAGTCCGGAACGGTTTCACGGCGCTGGGCCCACGGCGGTACCGCGCCTCCCGTTTCGGTAAATGTCGTGGCCAGACGGATGGCCACGGCGGAGCTAATAGCTCCCTTTAGAGCCAATGCGGTCGGAGATTCGTCCTCCTCTGCCGCGAGCGCTGCCACCACCTCGTTGCGTACGAGGGGGGCGATCTTCTCGTCCAGCAGGGCGCGGAGCGCGGTGTCCGCATGCTCCGCCACCAGTCTTGGTGCCGTTCGGTCGAGGCAAACCTGGACGACCTGAGGTAGTTCCTCAACGAGGAAATCCTCCATCCAGGTTTGCAGTCGCGGGAGTAACGCGTCGTACAGTACTTGTACGCGGTTCCCCCCACCAGCCGGTAGCCCGGCGGTGGTGTCCGAAACGGAAGGGGTCTTTTAGCCCCTGGTAGACGGCGGGCGTAGCAGGGCTTCCGGGTTGTCGATCCCGGGGCGCCGTGCGCCTCTGCCACTGCGGGTACTTGCTCGCCCGGAGGCGGTATCTTCTCCGGCGGAATCCGCACGGTTCATCGTCGATGATCACTGGCGATCGACGGGGTGATTTTCGACCTCTTTCAATCCGATCGGTAATTGCTCGCGCTGGCGATCCGGTGCGGTCTCAACCTCTGTAGTTATACCCCTCCACAAGAGTACCAAAATGTGGTATAACTACCTTCGTCCCGACCACTCGGAAACGAGGGGGGTTAGAGGTAAGGGAGCGCGCGCCGCTGGGTAACCCACGCGCGAGCGCAGACCGTACGGAAGGACTCGAAAAGAGGGAAGGCTCACGTGGCCGGTGACGCGCAGCCGGTCGGTGGTGTTAGATCCGGACGGCCGGTCACGGGTTAGAAGCCTGAGACTAAAAGGGAAACCGGAACGGGAATGCAATTAGCCGTAAAGGGAAGGGAGGCGAGTCTGCCCCCGTTTACTGGAACGGGGCAGGTGCCCCCGGTCTTAACCCCTAAATGGGACGCTAGGACACCTGTCCCGCTACAGTAGCTGTTACTTATTGTATACCAGCAACTGTGCTAAATTGGCTTATTTGTGCCATTAACTACTAATTACTAGTTAGCCACCGTACGGATTATACACGTGTGCCCGTGGCCATGATCCCGGCTGACGGTTGTGCCACGTGTTACCCGTGGCCACGCCCGCTGTTACCGGCTGTCCCACGTCGGACCCTTGGGGTACTACTGTACAAGGCGCCGGGCGCCGTGTACAGTAGTACCCCGTGTACGCCTGCTCGCTACAGTAACACCCGCCCTCCCGCGCGGTTATCATCTCGCCGGGGGTTGTGGTACGGAATTGTACTACAGTTACCATCCAACTCGGCCCTAGTCGTGATGCGCTGATACATCTTGGCGACCAAAGTGGCATTTCGAGAATCTGCTATTACGTGACACGGCCTTGCACTTTCTTCTTTTGTCCAGTTTGGTGCTCGATTCCGTCCATTTCCCTCTGTAATGTCAGGACCAGCCTCTTCATCAAGTTGCTTCAGCTGTAATGTTTTGGAATAAGATGCCACGCCGTTTCTGACTAAGCGGGCAATAAGGGTACTTTTCGCTCCAGATCCAGACATTCCAATTCTCTTGCAGGCGGCGGACAGAGTCGCCTGTGAGCATACATTAGCTGCTGGCTCCGGAGGGTGCGTGGGTTCGTTTCGAAGCACTGACGCGCCAGATAGGGGAGGCTAGTTCTCGTTTGCGTTAAGAGGCCGGCAGCGTGGGGTGGAACTGAGGGTGCTGGTTAAGGGCTGTAATTGGATTTCATCAGCGTTTTCTGTCCGTTGGTGGTCTTGTGCTTCCGCATAAGGCGTTGGGGGGATTAGTTGGGACGGAGAAAATACATGGCCGTACCCATAGTTTTCGTTGGAATCTTCACCAGGATTGGCGAGGGGATGTGAGTCTGGAGTGTTTTGGAATCGGTCGCATTGTCGTTGAGGATCGGTTGACATCCTTCGAGAAAGTGCGGTGCTGAAGTAGTTGCTGAATGGAAATGTGAATTCATGAGGAGCCCAGCAGTTTGAATCCGATTTTTGTACTTTGGCGGCAAAGAACGAGCTCGTCTCATGTGGTACTTGCAAGCGCGAAGGCCGCAAGAGAAGTGCATGCCACCCCTCCAACATAATATATGGCCAATCATGGACCAGAACGGCTCATATTTTGTATTCCATATTTTATTGAAGGTCGTTTGGAATGACCTTTACTGTGTTGTAATTGATGAGGAATGTGTGGTGATGTCTTTTATTACTGACGTAACAGTCGCGAGATCCTGCTCGACTGAAACTCAAGATGAGATACAGAGTTTGGAGAATGATTGGACAACAACATTCACAGCCAAATCAGATGCGTAGTATGTCGATTTTATTTGCATATGCGGGGTTACGTATGCTACAAAACCTACTTACTGTTGTAGTGGAAGAAGTAATAGTAGGCTTATGCAGCGTTTTTTGCATGGTTGATATGTAAGGTCCCCTGCTGATAGATTGGGCCGCATCTTTTTAATGTTTCACGATTTGAGCAGGTTTTAGGTGAAACTTGAGATTTGATCACGAGCAGCTCTAGTGGAGTGAGTATCTCTAAAATATTTACCATTTTGAGTAAATCTATCTCCAAGCAGCCGACCGGATGGAGACAGATTTACTCATTTGCGCAAATAGAGATGCGAGTAGAATTGCGCCACTTGGAAAAATTACCAAAAACTCGCGTCAATTCTATTGACTTGGCGCGAGCAATATTCTCTGTGCAGTGGGAACACACTGTTTCTGTGCACAGGGAACATCCCCAACACCTCCATCCCAAGCTGAATTTACCCGCCACTGCCACCCTCCTGCATTCTTCCTGACGCCTTCCCTTCTCCCTTTCCTCCTCCTCTCCTCCCCGCCCTTCCTCCAGGGCATGATGGTGTCATGTGGGGCTTGAGGGGATGGGAACCGGAGACGTCCCCCACAGTATATCCGTACAGCACCACCACTACCACCCCTCGTACTGGATGACCGTCACGGCTGCCGAAAGATCCAATCACTGCACAACACGTTTGAATTTGCCCTCTAACCGGTAGTGTTGCGCCAAGAATCGTTATCTCCAAACGCTAAATTTCTCATATTTAACCTCTAAATATAACTAAACCAGTAGGGGTGCTCTTAGCGAGGATTCAGGGCCGTTCCTAACGACGAGCACGGTGTGCTAGCACGCAAGCACCCTGACATTTGGCATGAATGGATTGGTTGAACGGGAGTAAAAGCATTTCCAATAATTTTTTCAACCAATACATTCATGCCAAGTTTCAGAGTGCTTGCGTGCCAGCACACCGTGCTCGTCGTTAGGAACGGCCCTCACTGTACAGTACCGGCGTTTTCCACTGGCGCAGGCACACTTCGCGAGAGAGTGCCTGCGCAGCACTCGAGCCTCTGACGAGCTCGGGGTCATCACTTCCGTAACACCCAGTCTCCTGAAATTACTGTAATGTCCCTTCCACCGCCAATCGCGGCCCCCAGCTACTATACTGTACGCTTTTTCTGGCGGTACTGTACTGCACAGCATGGAAAGCACTGCATTGTCTCATACGTACATGTCTCTCATCCCAACTGCATGGAACCTTCTAAGGCCCGAAGTCATCGAGATCTGCCCGGCAGGGAGCTTCGTTCCGTGCAGGCTCCATCTCCATGCCCCCGCCCCCCGTTCACTCCGGTTCCTCATACCCTCCCTCCAGCCCCATCGCGCCTCGCCCCGATCGACGCACCGCCGCTTCCGTTCCCGCGCCATGGTCAAGCTGTCCGCGCCCACTGCCGTGGGCGGAATGATTGTCTTCGGCACTGCGTGCTCACTCCTCGCCAAGCTCATCTACTCCGTGCGCGCCATGGACAGCTACGGCAACGTCTCGCCGTACGAGAAGCCTTGGTTCCAAGTCCTGGCCATGTTCACGGGCATGTCTGTGTGCATTCTGCTCGACTTGCCGCGCCGTTCACGCGCGGCAGGCATCGCCTCGGAGCGGTCCCCGCTGCTGCAGAACTCCGCCCCGGAGCCCGCGCCATCCCAGTCCGTCTGGATCATCAGCATCCCCACCCTGTTCGACCTCTTCGCCACCGCGTGCGGCACCACCGGCTTGCTGTACACCACCGTGTCAGTGTACCAGATGTTGCGCGGCGCCATGCTGGTGTGGACCGCCCTGCTCTCCATCGTCTTTCTCGGTCGCCGGCTCACGCGTCTAAACTATGCGGGCATCGGCCTGTGCGTTTCGGGCATCACGCTCGTGGGCCTGGCCAATATCTGGGCCGAGGATAACCAGCGTGTGCGCTCGGATACGGTCTTTGGCATCCTCGTCATCCTGCTGGGGCAGGTGCTGCAGGCCGCGCAGGCCGTCATGGAGGAGTTCTTGTTGCAAGACTTGCGCATGTCGTCTGTGCGTGTCGTCGCGTGGGAAGGCGTGTTTGGCATCATGCATTGCGTCTTTTGGGTTTTTCCCATCCTCTACTTTTTGCCGGGCAGCGATCACGGGAGGCTCGAGGATACGTGGGATGCCCTGTTCATGCTCACACATTCGTGGTCCGTCGCGGGCATCATTCTTACCGACATGACTATGATGTTGTTTTACAATATTTGCGGCATGGAGGTTACTGATTCGCTCAGCGCCGTGCATCGCGTGGTTATTGAGACGTTGCGCACGCTGTGCGTGTGGTTGATTGATCTTCTCATCTTCTACGTGCTTACGGATGGTACGCTTGGCGAGAGTTGGACCCCATATTCATACCTCCAACTAGCAGGGTTTGCCCTTCTCATTGCGGGGACTATCCTGTACAACTGGGAAAACCTCCGCGCGGATTACCGCAAACGGCAGAAGGAGGCCGCCGTACACGTCCCGCTTGTCGACAAGGAGCCCTCCATCCGCGAGATTGAAGATCGTCCAATCACGGCTGTGCCACGACCCGGCGAGTATGTAGAGCCGGTCTCCAAACCCATGGCCGTCCATATCGAAGATGGATTTGAAGATGACGAAGAGGATGACGAGGATATTTCTGGAAGCTACTATGGCCACACAGTAGGCAGTGTCGCGCATAGCCCGTTTCTTGTCGCTGCGTCCGCGACCCCGTCCTCCTTTGTTGGCTCGTTGCGCCAGCGGAGCGGCTTCCAAACGAGCCCATCTTAGACTGTCGTACTTCCTTGCTTCTTTCGCCAGATCACAAAATGTTTTTGCAACTACTACGAAGAAGTTTTGTTTGATATGTATTATCTGCGCTGGGTGCATGTCTAGTACAAGTAAAGCCCGGCCCATCAATGGGCTTGCTCACTCGCGGAGCCCAGGCGATGTCCCGACCCGCCAACCTTCTTCTCAAGCTCGCGAATCCTTTCGCGCCTTAACTCGTCATCCCGACCTTTTTTCCGTTCGACGGTCTCCTGATGCGTCTGGCCGATGCGCTGTATGGTCACCTCCCTCCTCTCGTTGAGGGCGGTATTTCTCGAGGTGTCTTCCGCGACGGCGCGCGCGCGCCAATGCTTCTCGCGCCGTTCACTCTCCTCTAAGATTCGAAGCATGAAGTGCCCGCCGGCTATGACCCCGATCAGCAAGCGCCAGCCGTACAGCTCGAAGAAGACCCACAACTGCGAGACGGAGAAACAGATGGAGGCGTACACATTGTAGATGGCGCCAAGAAGGGTGCCGATCGTGCTGAAGACGCCTAACATTTTAGGCAGTGCGGCGGAATGCGAGGGATGCGGTGCAATGCAGTTGAGAGTTGGGTGAAGGTGAGAGAGGATGAAAACTAGAGCAGGCGGAGAGGAAGACGTTTGTGCACACAGTCGGTAATAATATTACCGACTGTGTGCACAAAAAGCGCCCCCCTCTCATGCATTCCATATTATGGAATGCATGAGAGGGGGGCGCTTTCTGCAAGCATTGCTGCCAAGGGCCCTGCTGTGCAAGAATTTAGTTAATTTCAGGTCAATCCGCCTCTCAGAGGATCGAACCTCACTCGTTGAGCTCCAGCAATGCATCTTCCCCTTCTCTTCTCGTTCACCCGCCACACATCGCACTTCAGACCCACTGTCTGTGCTCGTGTGGTAGGAATGTTAGTCTCGAGTAGAAGCTGAGGCTCGGTTTCCCTGAACGTGCGCAGCGGAGGGAGCGGAACGGAGGTGATCGAGCGAGGCGAAGCGAAAGGCCACAAAAGCCACCGGGGGTCTTGTCTCGTGAGTGCGTGAGTAACCCCCGGATTTCTAGTCCCTTTAATTTCCCCTTGATTTAAGTACCCGGTAAAATTCCCCTTTGTAATTTTGGGACCGGCGGCGCACCGCCGCGGACACTGCCAGTCGCTTAGGGCTAGCGCAGTCCTCGCTGTACAGTGCCCACGACACACCCCCCGTCGGGCTACGTTCGACGGCGGCCAGCGGCGGCCGACTACACGCGCACGCCGACGGCGGAGTATATCCGTTGGGAATGTGGTCCGACTCCCTGGCAGACCCCGGTCCGCGGGCTTCCCTTATGCAGCGCGTCCTCCGAGACGGAGTTATCCACTTCTTCCCTTTACCTTGCAGCGCTTGCCTTACACGGCATTCTCCACCTACGATCGGTCCCTCATTTCGCGCTGCCGCACACCCGCTTCTTCAATCGAGCGGCATTTCCCGCTCCTCTCCTTGAGCCCGTCGCGCATCTCGCGATCCGTTTGGAGCTCCGTGGTCACAATCTCCCTCGCCGCGCCGCCACACCACCGCGCCAAGCATCACTTTCTCAGTCTCCCCTACTGGGGCCTCATCCATTGCAGCTGCCGCGCGCTCCGCCCTTCGTCTCGGCGTCGAGCGCTTTGTCTCGTCATCCTCCGCTTCGTCTCGTCATCCTCCGCTTCGCGCCTGCCCTGACCGAAACCGATAAAAGCGCCCGCGGGCCACGGTACGGAGGGGTGCGCGTGAGGCTTCACGATGCCTGACGTGCGGTGGGTCTCGATGGAAGCTAATCGCGCACTGCTTTCCGGAATGGAGATGCTGGATGGCGAGCGCCGCGTTCAGCTACACGGTGGCTCTCGAGTGGTGTCAGTGACAAAAGAGGCACTGATAAGGAGTGTGCGATTGCCCCGAGAAGTTTGTGGCGAGCTCTGGGATTGGCTGTCGTTGCGCTGTGGTCGCTTTTTCACCGAAAGAATGCTTTAGGAACTCGGGTTCTTGACCCTTTGGGGTTCTCGGCTGATGGACCCCGGGGCTGACCAAACGGACTACACTATTCGGCGTATTGTGTTTTCGTCCGGGAAGGACGTACGGTTTGGCGAGCGGGGGTTCCTTGCCTCAGCAGACGACCGCGGGGGACATCGCTCCTTCTGGCCCATCGACTTCTACACCATGAAGTCGCACAGGGCCGTGGGTAGCTTGGAGCAGATGTTGGAGTTGAGCAGTGAGGTCGATTCTGACTTAGAGGTGAAGGAAAACGGGAGCGGCCTGCAAGTGGAGATAGTTTTTGATGCTCACGCCGAGGCGAGATATTTGGACAATCTGCACCGGGCTTGCACTCGCCGGATGGGCCACTTCTTCAGACTTCGATGCCCCGGTGCTCGCGGGGATTCGGCTGCAACGCTCCACCGCCGTACGAACGTTCGCAGCTTCGTGTTCTCTCCACGTGGCCAGTGTCTCCGAGCCGCGATCGGGAATGGACTATACGCGCTGGCTGGAGAAGTGGCTGCACTAGCCATGATGAATATCCATCCGATGCCAGCCGTGAGCGTCGCCCAAGCTGGAGCGTGGCTCGAACAGCGGTTGGGCTCTTACCGCCTGGAAAAGGTTTCGATTCCGAACCGTGTTGACGAAGAAGAGTGGTTGGCTTCCCAACGTGATGGGATCTTCTTGTCCAGGTTAGGGGGAATGGACAGTTCAGGAGAAGAAATCGACCATGTCGTCGTTCTGGATGCCAAGATGCAGCTCGTGTATGATTGCACAGAGCGTTTTGCACTACAGATTGGCAGGGGAACCTTGAGCGCTTGTCTTGGTGATGGGGTCGACCTACTCGGCATTCCGGAGCTTCGTCGCCTCACCAAACAGCCAGTTTGGAAGCGCAAGCGTCATGGTGGTGGTAGGAAAATATCCACCGAAGTTCAACGTAAGCGAAAGGATGTTTCGCGAAAGAAGAAGCCCTTTACCACTGGTTCCTCTCAGACAAGGAGGAGGATGGTAATCGATGAGCCGTAGATGCTAATTAAACTGGATCCGCTTGGCCTTATCGAACATGCAAGGGTCCAGCACTCCATTCAGCATGACCTTGTTCAGCTTTCGGAACATTTCCAAGTTTCTCTTCGTCAAGGCGTCGGCAAGGTTCAGTTTGCCGGCAATCCACTGCATCGTAGCGATCTCTCCGTTTTCGAAGGAGTCTCGCATTCGTGGTACTGTGGGTCGGAGACGGTAATCTGTCCCTTCGGGGAGCGTCGTCACTGTTGAGTACAAGCCGTGCGAGTCAACCGTGAGGATAAACGGAAGAGGGACGTCCGATCCGTACACTCGTTTGAGGCTCTCGGCCATTAGGTATCCACGGTCTGTTGACGTTGCTGCGGCAAGTATTTCAGCTCCAACTGACGAAAACGCCACTCGGGATTGCTTGCAGCTATGCCAATCAAGGACATGGTACACACCGGCACCCTCCGCAGGCAGGTATATCCCGGAGAGGTATCCGGTCTGCCCATATGAAGTGGAACCATGGCTAGCATCGGAGAAGCACAAATACGAAGGGTCCTTGTCTAGCATCGGGGGAGCACAGTACTTCAGCTGTGGAGTCAAGCCCCGCAGTTCTTTCAGAACCTTACTGCCGTTTACAAAGTCAGAGACTCTTAGGTTGCCTACAGCTTGCTGGAGGTAGCTTGCTGCAAAAGAAGCCTGCGGGAGGACACCATGACCAAGGAAGTTCAGTGATCCTACCAAGCCAAGGTACGACGTGAGTTCTTCCGGGGTGGCTCTTTCGTGGAACTGCTTTTTCCGTTCCCGAGACAGCGCCGGAAACTCGATTTTTTCCATGTACTCTTTCATATCGATGTGCACTGTACCATCAGTGCCTTGCGAAATGTGGAGGCGATTGAAGATTAGCGGGCGGTCAACGACGAACCGGCCAACTTCAAATCGTTTTGCAAGCGCAACATGGAAGTCGTTGACTTCTCTTGGTGAACCGACTACCAGGAAATCATCCACGACCTTGCAAATAGCAAGAGCAATATTACCTCCATCGCCGAACTTCATGAAGAGTTGTGGCATGCCAGGGATTGGTACAATGCCTTGCCGAGACATCCAACCTTCTATGGTCAGCTGCCAGAGTCTTCCAGACTCGACGATTCTATAGGCGGGCTTGAGAAGTCGCCACAGAATCCCTCGGGCCGCCCAACCTTTTGGCGGTCGAACATAGATGTCTCGAGAAAGGGAACCTCCCTGCAGGTACGCACCCTCAATGTCGATTGTGGCTATGACCATGTTCAAGACGGCGGCGATGGACAACACCAGTCGGATCACTGGGAATTGTGCAGTTGCGGAATCCTTCCGGAAACTCTCCTTATCTTTGTCGCGGTTGCCGTGAGGCACAATTCGACACTTCAGCCGGAGTTTGTCCTCTTCCCCATCGGTCTTCACTTGGAAGAAATGATGCGATGATATAATGTTGGCACCTCTAGGGATGGAACTCAACCTGACTTCTTCAAAAGCACCGTCGTAGTTATTCTTCTCTGCAGCTATGGCTTTGTCAAGCAGCCATCGGGGCACGAACTGCAGTTGAAATTCCGAAGCGGTTTTATCTCCGATGATCCCTTTTACTTGCCGCAGGACGTCCTGCTCCATGGAATGGAGTTCAAACGGGAGCTCCGGGGGAGGCGTGACTCTCACCTCACGGATGTCCTTCTCGGGACGAGGTGGGTCAAACGGTTTGTTGAGAGTGCCCTGTTGCCTTGCCGGATCTGAAGGAGAGACTTCTTCCTGCAGGGGTCTCTCAAGGTTGCGTGAGCTTGGAGACTTCTTAGTATTCGCAAAGAAGGCAGGCTGTTCTTCGAAGTACCTTGCGACATCTTCATCAGCATGTACTCTTGAGTCCTCTCTGTCTTTTCTGATCTCAAGAATGTCATCGTGTAGAGGAGGGTGGACGTCGTTTCCCTCTTCCCACGGAAAGCTTGCTGGGAGATCATCCTCGGTCGGCAAAACTTGACTCCGGGACTCGGCGTTGTCGGTTTGATGCTGGTTCATCGCTACCTCAGTGTCATCCGTATCAACGACGGCGTACGACCGGGGGAAAACGTAACCAATCTGGTTCAGATCCAACAGCAAGGGTGACCGTGGAGCTATGCGCACATCTTCATACGCAGCCCGAATTGGCTTTCCACGATGTTACGGGTTATTTGAGACAATAACCATGTGCGGCTCGACTGCACGTGCATACCCGGATTCCCATTTGCCAAACTTGACGTTGCGTTTGAAGTAGTAGACGAGAACGCCACGTCGAAGGTCTTCGGGAAGGACGGTGTTGGGTGACCGGCCCTTGTCGAGCATCAAGAGGGCCCGACGGACAACTTGCTCTTCGTGAGCAGCGATTATTTGGTCCGTCACAACACTTTTTGGGAGTCCAGCGATGGAAGGAGTATAGCCCCTAGCGAGTTCAAAGCTGGTCATTCTCTTGCTACCGTACAGTATGTTGCTCACATATGTTGCACGGGAAAGAACGTCGGACTTCTCCACTTCCACGTTGCGAGTCTGCATGAAGAATTGTGCATCTTTGGTCATCCTTTGGGCTATCAACCGGACCACCGCATTCTTGCTCTCAACCACTCCAAGCTTGTTGTGTCTTCGAGCAGGACGGGGCTGGAATTTGACCCCTGCATACTGCAAAAAGCCCTTGAACACGGAGTTATTGAACTCTGGGTCAGATGATACAACAGCTGGAGGACCGTGTACATCACACCACTTGTTATCGAACACACGGGATGCCTCGTCCATCTCTCGTGTAGTCATGAGTGAGGTAACGGAAAGCCCGGTGTGTACGTCGACGATGTGGAGCATGGGCTGATTACCCAGCTCTGTGATGTACATGTAGTCTAGCTGAACGTGGTCGTTGAAAGATGAGAGGAGCTTTCCGAAAGAGACCTTTCTCGAGTTGGAAGGTCTTCCGGTGCTCTTGCAAGACGTACATTTCGATGCAACTGTGGTGAGGGCTTGCCTAAGAACTGAGGAGAGAATAGATCCTCGTTTGCATAACTCGAGCATATCGTCAAGGGGCAAGTGGGAAGAGCCATGAAGCTTGAGCGCAAACCTCTTTGCCACCTTTCCGTCCATAAACTTGGTTCTTCCGAAAGGATGCCCCATTTGCCTCGACATGAGGGAGCGCAAAGATGCGAAGTACGTTTCGAAAGACGAAGTCTTTGAAGGTACCACGAACAAGTACGTTCTCTTGGCGTCTTTATCTTCCGGGGAGATTTGTTCACTATATGTCTGAAGCACGACCTCTTTCTGTGAGAGGCCGCACACTCCAGGTGGTATGACAAGGGCGTTCTCTGGTCCGAGCAATCTTGACTTGTGGAGCACTTCGTTGCCGAGAAGGAGGAAGCCAATTCCCTTTGTGACGTAGAACGGAATTGTTATGTTTGTCCCATACATGTCCGTAATAGGCATATTCCATATGGCAACCACAAGCTCGGCTTTGCTACATTCCATTCCATATCCGTGATAGAATGGTTTGCAATCGAGCGGACGAATGGATAGCTTGATTCCCATTTTCACGCAGAGTGTAGCCGCGGCTTGGATGCCGCCGACACTCCTCGGACAGCCAACGTCAAAAATTGGATTGGGGTCCTCACGTGAGGAGAAGACGTCGGACTTGGCTCCTCGCCTGGAAACGAGACTTAGTTGTCTCTGCGTCCCAGACGGGAGCCTGGACGAAAAAAAGCAGGAGATTTGTACTCGTTCCCAGTGTTCCGGAAACGGTCGTTCCCAGTAGTTCTTCGTCTTTTCGCGTGATGGTCGGACGCTGAGCAGCGCAGATCACCACGGAGGCGTCCCTGCTCACCACAGTCCGCACAGGTGGTCCTGTAGGAGCGTGTTCCAACTTCTTCGTGAGGGCGCTCGCGTCTTCCTCTGGGCGGGTTCCGACTACGTCCACGAGCTCCATTGCGTACGACGTCATTGAATGCGAAGTTGTCGGATCCAGCTCCAGAAGCCTTATGCCCTACGGCGAGAAGTGCTTGTCGAACGTTGCGCTGCACGAGGCTTTCAACGTCCTTCATGCTCATCGAGGGACCTTGGGTTGACGTGAGGGTCAAGTTTCCAAGGACAGAAACGGCGTCATCTAAGTGAAGCTTGCAAGGCTTCGCCTTGGACAAGATGATACCCGCTACTGAATTATTAGGCGTTTCATCTTCCTGCGGATTGGCGTACAGTTTCTGAAATGCGTCCTGGATTTTCTTTCCTGTCCCTCGTGCTTGAGAGCGGTACTTACGGAGGGCATCCCGTAGACCATTTTCATCGTCTGTACGGAAGTACAACGGACCTTGGAGCTCTCCTGCGCTCTCAATAACAGACTTGAATTCGTCGAGATCTTTGGTGGAGAACGACCTCGTTGTTGGGGGATTCACTTCGAAAGTCCGAGCTTCAGCCAACAAAATTAACTGCAGCTTGGCATTAGTCAGAGTGCCCTTTTCGAGGTTGGCATTGTTCAACGAAGTGATTGCCAGGATTTCACCAATCTGGGAAGACGTCGAGGCGTTGGAATGCATAAGATGCTCCGCAGCCAGTCCTCGGAACCGTGACACGAAAACAGAGATATCTTCGTTCTTCTTTCGGCGGCAGGTTGATACCTTGTGAAACGAGTTTATCAGCCTTGATACCATAGCAATGGGGGGTCAATGGCGATGAGATTCACAATGTCTCGACTGGCTGCGACTTGATCGTTTTGTTTAAAATCGATCGTTCTTGCTGCCTGTGCTTCGTCAACAATTGACTGTTGAGCACTGGGCAAGCCACGCTCATAGAGCTGGCGCCCAAGGGTGGCGTACACCGTGGCGTACACGCGATCCGTGCCACGCTCAGCGGCAGACTTTATAAGGTCTACCCAGCGAGGGATTTTCCGCCGCCAATCCTGAAGATCTCCATCCGGATAGAAGAAGGGAGGGTCTTAACGGCTCTCGCGATCCCGAGCCGAACCACTCCCTGGGCCCATAACTGTGGTAGGAATGTTAGTCTCGAGTAGAAGCTGAGGCTCGGTTTCCCTGAACGTGCGTAGCGGAGGGAGCGGAACGGAGGTGATCGAGCGAGGCGAAGCGAAAGGCCACAAAAGCCACCGGGGGTCTTGTCTCGTGAGTGCGTGAGTAACCCCCGGATTTCTAGTCCCTTTAATTTCCCCTTGATTTAAGTACCCGGTAAAATTCCCCTTTGTAATTTTGGGACCGGCGGCGCACCGCCGCGGACACTGCCAGTCGCTTAGGGCTAGCGCAGTCCTCGCTGTACAGTGCCCACGACAGCTCGTTATTCGAAAGATGCACTCCTCCTTCCAACCTAAATCCCTGCGACCATTTCGGTCACCAACCCGCTCTTGACCATGCCTTATGTTAATAACATCAATATTCGAAGGCAATCCTCTGCACTCTTTGCCTTCTGCCAACCCTTTCCTTTCATCCGTTCCCAACGCCCCTTCCCTCTGACCCTCTGCCGCCCACTCCTCCACTCCCGCCACTACCTCACTACAGCCATCCTCAAGGAAGAAAGCCCATCGAAAATCAAGCCTGTAATCCCCGAAAATCCCCCCTCCCCTACGCTCCGCCCTTCCCCACAGCTCTCCTCCCTCGGCCCCTTAGACACTTTCCCTCCACAAGCCCAAAATGGCCTTCTCCTCTCCCTAGTTCCCTTCCTCTGGGGCTCGTATGGCGTCGCCGCAAAGTACCTTTTCGACACCCCCACTCCCATGCCGCTCTCCCTTCTCAACCTCACCGCCTTCTCCTTCGCCCTTCTCTCTTTCCTATTCGTCCGCCGCATTCAAATCTCACAGTCCGTCCCCGACTACGACACCTACCGCGCCGGCCTCGAGCTTGGCACCTACTTGTACATAGGCACTTGGCTTAATTTGGAGGCCATCGAGCGCACATCCGCGTCCAGGGCCGCTTTTTTGGTGCAGTTAACCACCGTCGTGGTCCCGCTTGCAGAGTGGGCCCTGGGGAAGAAGGTCGAGCCTCAAGTTTTTGCGGCCTGTGGCGTCGCCATGGCTGGCGCGGGCGTACTGGCACAGAGCACTGACGGAAGTGGTGGGGGCATGTCTCACGCCGTCGTCGGCGCGCTTAACACAGGCGATTTGATCGCTGTCGCCGCTGCGGTGTTGTACAGGTTTGTTGTGACAGATGTCTTTATGTTTTGGCGCTGTGCGTGTGTATGGTGGCTGAGACGTGGGAAGAAGCGGAAACTGACATGGGTGCGGGCCGATGCTATAGTTTGCATGTGTTGCGGCTCGAGCGGCTTTCGAAGAAGACGATAGGAGCTAGTGCGCTCGTGCAGACGAAGATCATTACTCAAGTGGTTTGGTCTGCGTTTGCGGTGGCTTTGGTGATGGCCCGTGGCGATACGGAGGTTGGATCGTACGTGGCCAACTTTCTGGAGATGCCGACTGCGGAAATTCTTTCTGCGGTGTGGTGGTCGTTCTGGATTGGCGCGGCTACCACCGCGTTGGCCACCTGGGCGCAGGTTGTGGGGCAGGAACGGGTTGGACCGTCGCGTGCGGCGATTTTCTATGCATCGCAACCGCTGTTTGCCGCAGGGTTGGCATGCGCTTTTGGGATTGACAAGCTTACGCCGCAAGAGATTTTGGGCGGGGGGCTCATAGTCGTTGCTGGTGTGCTGCTCGCCGTTGGAGACAGCAGCGATAAGCGAAAAGCGAACGATGGGAATAATTCTGTGTAGGGTGGTGCCGCTGCTAGCAAAGGGTACCCCTTGCAGCCTGGTTCGCTAGTGCCTAGGTAACAAGTGGCCTCGTATGACGCCACTTTTCAACATCGTCGTTTTGCATCTTCGCAATAAGCGTCTAAGACGGAAATGGACTCCACGCATTACCGATTGAGTTTCTAACTGCAGCTGCATCGAGTATGGTACTCAATGACTGTTTCGCATCTCTTCCAAACGTCTCCGTGCATTAGAGCCCACCATTCCGCTGTGGGAGACGGCCGCTTTGCTACATGCAAAACGGGTGGCCACATTCAAGAGACGTACTGTAACACACGTGTTGGTTTGTATCATAATAAATTGCGAAACTCAGGGACTCTCTTGACTCATTCTCTTAGCAAGTTAGTGACGTCTAACCGTACACATTTGGGAATGAAGCGTAAAGCCCTTGCTCGAGAACCAGCCCACAGTTTTATGTGTAACGTTTATTTTCAAATACTGCAACTGTTCGACTTGGATAGAATTAGCGGCAGCCAAGGCTTTCCCTGGTCGGAGCGCCTGTGACGGGATTCTGGCCCTTTACGGTTGGGTTGCGGCATATAGACTTTTGTGCAAAGTCGCCTATGTAAACATCTGTGAAGTCAACATTTTCGAGGTTGGCGTTCTCGAAAGTCGAGTCGCTGAGAACGGCGTTGGCGAAGATCCCATTGGTCAAATCTGCACCATCGAAGGTGACGCGATCCGCAATCGCATTCGTAAAGTCGACATCCCTGAACTTCGCATTCGGAGCGTATGACTTAGATAGCTGCGCGTCCATGAGACTAGCACCAGATAGGTCGGCTCCCGAGAAAATTCCGCCAGAAAGATCAAAAGACTTCAAATCTTTCCCGCGAAGATCACACTCCCGGAGGTCAAGGACTTTGTCACGGGCGGCATTTGCCTGTCCGATGGAAGAAGAGGCAGGCATGCAGCGGCTCGGGTTAGCGCGGTCGATAGGAGGCAGCTTCATTGTTCCAGCAGCTTCCGCCGGGCTAGGCAGTGAAAGCGGTCCTACTGTTAAAGCGGCAGCTATCAAAGCAGCGGAGGCAGCCCTTGACACATTAGTAGCGAAAATTTTCGCAGCTGCACTGCACGTGGCGTTAGAAATTGCGGCATTCGCCGTTTGCGAAACCATCCGCCTTAAAGGTAAAGGAGTGCCCGGGATAAACGCTTCCATGCCAAGAATGTCGCTTCAGCTTTCCCACAGGATATATGTACGAATAAACAGCAGAGACGAGCTCAAATCCGGATTGAGAGAGCTCAAAAGTGGCAGAATGAAGGGTTAATTCACGCTAAGACTTGTGGAGGTTCGCATCACCAAAGGCCAGAGAATGAGAAAAGACCAGGGCCCCCGGGTCCTTGGGAAATAGTGAGCCAAAGAGGCAAGCGCCCTGCGCGAGGTCTCCGTGAGGTCGATGTGACGTGCTGACGAGATCGAGTGCGATTTCAGAACATTACAGTATGATACTGGTACGGTGTGGTGCCTACAAATGGATGGAACCACTTGGCATGAAACGGCCTTTCAAGCACTCAATTGGATGTATCCGCACAGCGGTAAATGCACCAGAGGTGCGTACAGTACCATAATCCTATCACGGCGATGAACATTGCATTGCTCCTCAACTCTCTGATTAGAGAAATAATGGATATCGGGCCGTCCATGCTGTGAAAGTCAAGTAATTGTTGCAAGTATTAAAAGATTAAAAGATAACAAACGTACTGCACTTTCCGTACCTATTACGAACGAAATCCCTTGTATCATCTCTCTTGCCTTGTTACGAAGACATATTGAAGCGAAAGGTGTTTGTTAAGGACAGAACCAGTCGGTGTCGACGTGCTGCTCAGTCACTGTTTCTGTTGCTCGGAAGCTCAGACATTTTCTGTCAAATTGAAGCAATACATATTCATCGTACAGTGGACTGACGTTGATCAAAATGAGGCTCGTCTGCCGTCAATTGATCCCACAGAAGCCTTCTCTCGCACCTGCCGCGGTCAAAAAATTCATATGGGTATGTTTTGTGTGTGAAAAGAGAGTCAATGCGAACGTGTCCAGCCGGGAAAAAGTCAAGCTGGCTTTTCCAAGGAACTATCAACCGTCGTCTATTCGAAATTAGTCTGGAGAAAAATGAGGTTAATAGAAGCAGTTCATTTGCAACATCATAGCTTATTGCGGAGTTTAGGGTCACATGTATCGCATTTTGTTGTAATGGATGTGTTGTAATCAACCCTTCCATTCGCGAAAAGGCAAGTGCAACGCGTCACTTCCCTTTGCCATAGTGTAGTTCTTCCCCCCCCCCCCCCCCCCCTCCCCACACACATACATGGCCGCCAAAATCGGTTTCTACGATGAGCCGAATGCCGGATGCTGCTGTACTGTCAATAGTCATGTCTTGACAGTTGTGAGAATGGCATTACAGTATATCACTCAAAGAAAAGTATAATTTCGTATTTAAAAACGTGAGCGGTTATTGGTTCCTCCTTTCTACAGTGTGCTTTACAAATTGATCCACGTTTTTCACAAACACTTGGCGATCCTGCCTCCCGTGCCAACTATCTCTTCTCCCACGAGGGCTCGTTGATCGATTTTGACGTTTAAAGCGCTTTTTTCTCCTCCGCCACAACGCCAGTATTTTACAGCAACTTTCGGGCGTCGCTGCGGATTTTCAAGTGTCGCTGTGAACGACGAACGAAGGGGGTTGCCATCAAGCAGTCGCCCTCTGCTTCGAAGTTGTGGGAGTGCGACTCACTCGGCGGCATCTATTAACCTTATCGGCTCATTGTATTACTGAATCGCGCTTGTGGTGAAGCTGTTATGGAGTGACCATCTACGTCTTTTTGGCACGTAATGCGCGCATTTCGAAAATAACGCGCTGTTGTTGTGCATTACTACTATTCGCGCTAACCTGTTCACGTTAAGAGCCCATACCCCACTACGTCCGCAATTCCATTACTGCATTTGAATCATAGTCTATATCCAGCATGTCTACACCAAACCGGTCAGAGGCCGTTCTTGAAGCCCGAGAGGCCTTGCGAAAGCTCTCTGGAGATTTGGCCGTGTACCGAGACCCGGAAGTACAGCGCCATCTTTTGAATCCGGCGCTAGGGTCAAAGAGGCATCTCGACTCCAGTTCTCCAGCTGAACTTCACGCACTAATCATCAACTTGCGAACTGAACTAAATCAAGCCGCAGAGGAGCGTCAACGCACAAAGGAAGATATTCTCAACGCCCGAAAACGAGCTGCTCGTGCGGAGGGGCAAATTGATGAATTGCAACAGCAATTGACGCAAAAAGAAGTTGAGCATGACGAAATTGTGGAACAAGCGAGCACACGCATCGATGCGCTCGTCAAAGAGCACAGATCCGCGTTGCTGGCTGCGAGAGACAAAGCTTTTCTTTTGCAAGAGACTCTGGAGAAAGATCACCTTGGACATAAAAGTATTATCGCGGAGAAAGACCGACTTCGGATTCAGTGTAAAGAAGCCGAGTCTAAGCTAGATGGAATGCGACGGGAAATTGAAGCGACGGAAGAACGACATGCAATTGAGATGAAAGCAACTGTGGGAGATATGGAACGTGCCTGGAGAAAAGTTGATGCACTGCAAAATGAGGTTGAAAGGTTGCGAAAATCACATGGACATACAAGCGGGTTTTCAAAAGAAGTTGCTACGTCTAGAACGCTAGCCAAGAAATTGCAGATAGAGAATGCTTCTCTAAAGTCGGAGCTTGCATCACAGAGCAAGGAATTAATTGCGAAAAGGAGCGAACTCGCACGGGCAAAGGCAGCTGCTGATGACACCAAGGAAAGAATACAAAACACGCAAAGCGAAAGGGCAGAACTGCTTGCTCTTCGGGAGGAAAAACGTTCTCTCCGAGACCTAAGAAGGAAGTCAGCGAATTTTGAAGACCACCTCTCGGCTTTAGCGCGCGAAAAAGAAGAATTAACCGGAATGATTCGAGACCTGTCACCCACTTGTGATGTTCAGGAAGGTTTGGAGATTTTGAAGGCTTCGAAATTCGATGGATTGGCTAAGGGTAAAATGACAATAGCGGAACGTAACGTACTGAGCCAGAAGAACAGAGAACTTGAGAATACAGCGAAGCAGAGTCAGAACGATTTAGCACGCCAAGCAAAGCAAATAGCACAGCTGAAAAAAAGCCTGGAAGATGCGGCAGCAAAGCTCACCCAAATGCGACTTGCAAGAGACAATTCACTCTCTTCTGGAAAAAGACATGAGCGCATGCGAGGCATTATTGAATACGAGAAAAGCTTTTTCAAGCAAGCACTTGAGAAAATAGAAACAGACTTCGACAAACCTCAGAGCACAGATCAATATGCTGAAAGGCTGAGGAAGCGTGCTGAGATGTACGAGAAGTCGTGTGAGAAGTACAAATCAGAATTGAAAGAGCTTGAAACTGCTTTGAATGAGCACCGCAGAAACGCTGAAGGGACGGCGAAAGGATTGATCAAAGCATCATCCGAGTGGCCGGGAGATGGAAAAGTCGTTACTGACGCTGAAGGAAGAGGTCCAGAAATAACCAAAGCTTTGCAGAAAATGAAAAGCACCATCGACGCACAAGAAAAAGTAATCAAGAAATCCGAGATGTTTGAGAAACGCGCCAAGGAACTTGAAGCAGAAGTACAGCGGCTTCGGAAGGTACAGACGGAAACTGAATTTGACTACGATCCTGCGGTAGCAAAAGTTGTACACATGAAAAGCAACCCTCTTGAGCAAGCTGTGAAACGAGCACAAGAAGAAGAGCAAATTAAAGCTGGAAAGAAAAGGATGCGATTGGACGTCGGGGATTTGTCTCCGGGAAGAGATGGTGCGTTAGACTCTCGGATATTGGGCCTTCAGAAGGAAATCCGTGAGTTAGAGTCGAAGAACGAGGACCTAGCCAAGAAATCCAAACTTGGTATTCGTTTAGGAGAGGTCGCCAAGAAAAAAATTGAAGAAGTACGGGCAGCAGTGTATAACTTGTTTGGGTGGTCTATGAATGTTTATGGCGCTAATTATAGGATTAGCTCCATTTATGCTGAAGGGCCAAGAGATTTGCTTGAGTTTGGTATGAACGAAACTGGGACAATGACTCTTATGGAGACTGAGTACACCTCCAGATTAGCGGAGGAGATAGAGCAATACGTCCAGAAAATGAACTCAGTTCCGGCTCTTCTGGCCAGTATCACGATAGAAAACTTTGAGAAGACGACATCATTCGCATGACGTAAACGCTAACTATGAATTGTCATTGACGTTAATCACTTCTCGCTGTCTCTAGTTGTTCCTGCTTTGGCTTACTTTTTTGTTTTTAGGGGAAGAGATCCGGCGAAAATATACTGTACTATTGTTTATTTCCCATCTTCCTAGCACGTGAAGGGAAGGGAAGGACGGTTTCTTAGACACCCAGGTCAGACGCCCGTGCCCTGCTGGGTCATGAGGATCGTGATTTTCTGTAAGAATTATTTACGGTTTCTTTTGTGCCCTATGTGTAGAATTTGAAAGAAGATAAGATTGCTGCGACATGTAGGGTAGAATGTGTGGCTCTATTTTGTTTGGCAAAGGACCATCTGGTGTGGGGTGCAAGGCGAGTTACTCGCGACTCACGAAGAATCTTGCCAAGGCCTTTGTCTCTCCCGCATTCCGTACATACTTGGGTTATCTAACACGTCACGCTGTCAAAAGATTGGACCTGCGTAGCTGACCCTACCAAGCCGAAAGCGACACAGTGCCGTGCGCTAAATTTTTAGTCGGACTTGCGTTCTGGAGAACGAAGACTAGCGCTCCATGACTGGTTTGAGAACGACCATTTCATTGGCGTCATCTTTCATCCCGTCCCGGCCATTATTCTTCTCTAGCACGACAAACAAAGCTGTGCTGTGCACAAAAAGGCATTGGGTCGATAACTTCTCTTCAACATCGATGAGCTCTGAAACGACCTCCGTCACAAACGGTGTAGCAGAGGCTCTGCGAAGAGTTCAGGAGCGTATTACAGCTGCCGCTTCTGGATGCGGAAGGCCCCCGCCGGAGCTTGTCGCTGTCTCTAAGACAAAGCCCGTGGAGCTTTTGTTGGAAGCGTACGAAGCTGGGCAGCGGTCATTTGGCGAGAACTACGTGCAGGAAATAGTTGCGAAATCGCCACAACTACCATCCGATATCAAGTGGCATTTTATCGGCGGCTTGCAATCCAACAAGGCCAAGGTTCTTGCTGGGGTACCCAACTTGTACATGGTTGAAAGTGTAGATAGACAGAAGACTGCTACAGCTCTAAACAAAGCATTTGCAGCTGTTGGACGTGCAGAGAAACTGAAGGTTATGGTGCAAGTGAATACATCTGGGGAGGAGTCGAAGTCGGGATGCCAACCCGGCGAGACTGCTCAACTGGCAAAGTTTGTGGACACAGAATGTGACAACCTAGAGCTTGTCGGCTTGATGACTATAGGAGCTTTCGATACATCCGACGAGCCAGAGGCTTTCAAAATTTTGGCAACTGAAAGGGATGCTGTCGCGGAGGTGGTCGAAAGGGCAGCGTCGACGCTGACGCTGTCGATGGGAATGAGTGCGGATTTCGAGGCGGCAATCCGCATGGGAAGCGACTCTGTTCGTGTGGGAAGCACAATTTTCGGCGCGCGCGAGTATCCACCGAAATAAAGTTCCTACTACTACAGTTCGGCAAACGCGAAAGTGAGTAACAACGGTTTATTAATGTGCAACAAAAGTGCGGGCAAGATGATAAAGATGGAAGCACGGTACGGCGCCCGTGTTTGTAGCAAGCTCTCTTCTGAAATAGCCTTTTGGCCATTCGAGGCACGCGTCACTCAATCAAACGCTGCATCGAGCGTGCCGACATTGACAATGAAGACAACAGTAGAAGAGTTACTTGGATCCTAGACGGCCCCAGATGTGGAGCAAGACGACCACGACGAGATAGACGATAGAGCTCATGACGACAAAGAAGGGGCCGACCTTGAAGCCGGGTGCCGCGTCATTGTAGAGGCGAACTGAGAAAGCGCCTGCGGTACCACCTTGACTACCGGGAGTCGGGGCGGAGGCGGAGGACCTTGACTTTCCTGAGGGTGCTCCTCTTCTTTGCCGCATTCCCCCAGCCGAAGGACCGGTTCCACTCATCTTTGATGCTTCTGCTCTAGGTGACGCAGGGTGTCCTGCACTGTGACTGGGACGGACGACTGTTTGACGGACAATGGTGCCGCCTGGGTTGAGACCGAGGGAAGGTAGTTTTGATGAGCGTAGAAGAACGAAGTGTAGAGCAATACGGTGAGGGTCTGTCTGTGCAGAAGTGTGAACAAGGATGAGTCCGAAAGGTGGACGGAGAAAGACCCTGGTCGGTCTCTCCCCTCGATAGAAATCGATTCAATCAACAAATTTGGGCGTCATGTGTAATGCCTGTGCCTTACAGTTTATGTCTTACAGTATAAGGAAAATCTGGATTTGCTTTGATGGCTGCATGCGTATACAGTACTCTACCCTCCGAAGGGTAGTGCGTGGCCAGCAGAAGTAGATTTCCGATCCAATCTTGTAAACAGGATGGCGCATCTCAGAAATCATCGGATGGCGGGAAGGATAACCTGAGGTGGTACTGCGTGCAATGCTTCCCCGATCAGGTCAAGCGCCAATGACATGTAGGACGTGAGTCTAGAGAGGATCGAGGAGGACAGCCACAATTGGTAAAGAAAAGAGAGAATTGGGCACTGTTGCAACGTTAAAAGTGAAACGGAGGGGAGACGTCATGGAAAGGCAGGTTTCTGGGACGGCGTTCTTTTCATCCGCAAACACTATCCCCTGGTAATAGAACTGAGTGCAAGTTATTTCAATGATCACGGGGACGAGGGTGAGCAGTTTATGGGCTAGTTGTAATCACGCGAACAAGTGTGGGTCCCGCGGCATTGTTATTAACGCTACAGATCAGCAACGGAAGCTTTTGGTTTTCGACGTGGTGGAGTTTCTAAGATTTTCACTTACGCTCATGCAAGTTATGCCTCTAAACCAGTAAGACAGCGGCCCTTATGGATAAATTCCCGGGCTCTGGTTCGAAGGCAGAATTGGTTTTTTGTTGTTTCAGCTTAAGGAAGGGTGCCATGCTGCAGTGCCAGGACGGCTGGAATGACGTTATCACGCAGATTTTAGTGACAGTAGTGACGGTGGTGTTGCGAGGAAAGTGGATTTGGCAGGGGGCCAGTGTATAGAAGCCGTGCGGTACACAGGAGATTACTGTACAGACGTTACGACATGGTACAGCAGAAAAGGGTACAGTGCCTTGTGGTGAGTGGATCCAGATTGGGATTGCATAGGGAAACAAGGGAGTTATGTGTGGGCTGATAGTGCATAAACAATGCGGAAGGGATCCGGATCAGTGTCGGGATGAGGACGGGGGTCGGGTGCGCGCGAAAAAGTAGAAATCAAGCAAACATGAAAGGTGGGCATTTCAATCGTTCAAACAATATGTTCTCCGCCGTTTTTCATACCTCTACTCAAAACTGCAAACTGCAAGTCGCCCTCTCCCCCCCCGCTTGCCCCGACCCGCTTCTCCGCACCCATCCTTCCAACCGCTGCTCAGAAGCCACTCTCACACCCCCCCCCCGCCGCGCCCCGTGTTTTCGAATCCCCGCTCTCGCTTTCTCTTTCACACTATCCCCACCGCCTCATCTTCCGCTCTCCTGTCCCTCACCCCCTCCCTCCCCCCTCCCTCCCCCCTCCCTCCCTCCCACGCATCTCTCAACGACATGTTAACTTCACTCAAATCTTTTACATCACTTACTTCTGTCCTCCACTTCCGCCGTTAAGTTCCGCACCCGTTACACCGCCTCCACAGTACTGGGCCCACACCCCCGCCCCGCCCTGTCATCGGCCATGGACAAAAAGAGGCCCGCGGATTCAGAGCCTGATACACCCTCCAATCTCCCACCTACAAAGCAATTGCGCCCCGCTGATGAACCAGAGCCCCGGTCCTCAGCGGATGCTTCCGGCCCACCAGATACCCCGGCTCCTCCGTCCTCAAGCAATGTTCCACGTCAACCCGACGACAATCACAGTGAACCCACAGAGGAACCAGATCCCATCGTCTTCTTCCAGCGCGCTCAATTGGCGGCCAAAATTGAAGAGCAAAATCGTGACCTCTTGTGGTTGAGAGATAAGGTCAACGAGCTGCAGAAACTTGTTGCCGTTCTTGATGCAGCGCCTCGCGCCGCCTTATATCACATGCATGCTGTGAGAGAGGACCTCACAATCACTCTGGCACGTCTCGGACTCACCGCTGAGTTGGATCTCTCACAGTGCCCTATTGCCGCCACCCTTCTTGATGCCGAAGTTGTCACAAATGAATCTTTAGCGGAGATTCCTGCCGCGTTAAGGGAGCTGTCGGCGCAGCTCATCCTCGCATATGAGGCCAAGAGTTTCAACACTAATGTCGAACCAGAGCGGAAGCAAGCGAATGAAGATTTACATCGTCGCCTCAGGGAGGTTTCCGATCAACTTGAACGTTACGCGGAACGAGACAAAACCCACCTGGTTGAATCTACTACCTTTCGAGATGAGTCTGATGACCTCCGCTCGACGTTGTCCATGCAAAGGAGAAAAATTGTCGCTCTGGAGCTTCATATCCGGGAAAAGCAGGAAATCCTAACCGCCGCTTTGTCCGCGAAGAAGGAGGAATCAAGAGTAGCTGAAGGTCCGTATGGTGCCGTGAAGACAGAGAACATCATAAAGGATGCCACTGACCCAGCGGGCAACCATGCAACACAGTCTGCAAATGGCGAACTAAAAGAGGCTGAAGCAGCTGCACGAAAACTCAGCGAGGATCGCCTCGAAGAGCTCAAAGAGTTGAACGAAAGAGTCAAACGCTTAGCTGTCGACAACGAAACTTTGAAAGCAGACATCGCCGGCCGTGAGAATAATGTCTTGCCCTTCAAAACGATCTTAGGGACTGCCATGTACCAAATAATGGAAGCAACACTGCAGGAATTGTACCTGAAGGAACAAACGTCGCAGGCAGAGCGCGACCAACAGAACGAAGACAGAGAAGCGGAAAGAAAGGCTTGGGAAGAGCACCTGGAGGAGACCAAGACAAACCATGAAAAGAGCATGGCAGACATGCGACGGCAAATGGAAGATTTGCGGAGAATAGCTGATGCCGCGAAGATCGACAAGGACAAAGTCGTTATGACTTACGAGGCGCGTAAAATGGAGGCTGGCAATGCAGCTTCAGTCATTTCTGCTGCTGAACGACGGGCTAACGTTAGCGAGGAAATGAGGAAGAAAGCAACCCAGACCATCACCGATATGAAGGTTGATGCGGAGAAGCTTCGTACCCAGATAACTGACCTGCGAAATGAATTGAAAGAAAGACGATCGGTAAGTTATCCTACTTGTCTTGCACTACCCGGGTTTGCACCTGCACAATTTCGCTGGTGCGAAGAATTCCGGTTTGCGGACCCCAATGAATATCTACGGAACCCAGTTATGTGCCTTGACACATCTGGCAGTGTACCTTGTGTGATCAACCATTATTTTCCTAGCGTAGACTCATGGGAACGCAGGTCACAGACGGTTTCGATTCCGCCTGTCATTACTGCAAGTCCCTTTGTCTTTACTGCAAGACCATACTAACTCTTTTCGCTCTTTCTGCTCTGTTTGACTCTCTACTGCTATCTCACAGTCTGGTGACACCAAACTTGTCATTGAAGGGTTGCAACGTGATATAGAAGACGAGCGCGCTAAGTCCACTGGATTCATTCAAGAGGTGGAATCGCTGACGACCATGTTTTCAGAAGTTGAAAGCGAAAATGAGAGACTCGTAAAATTAGTAATCGAAAAAGATCAAGTGCTCTCCAAAGTAATGGCAGAACGATTGCGCGGCCGTCAGCTGTTAACAACAGTGAAGGAGGAAAATCGTGCCTTAACAAGTGGGCGAGACATAGACGCCGACAAAATCAAAGCGCTTACCGCAGCTGTCACAGCAGCCAAGAAAGCATCTGCTGAGGCCACAATTGCAATGAACAAGAGCATGGAAGAATCTCGAACCTTGGCTGCGACACTGGAAAAGAGAAGACGAATCGCTGATGAGGCCACGGTTTCCGTCAGGGCTGCGACGGCCGAGAAAGAAGAACTGAAACGAACACTAGATACGCAACAAGCACGGGTGGAGCAGTTGGTGGCAGAGTACCACGAGGACCAGTTCCATGCCAAGCGCTTGTCCGAGAAGCTTGTCGAAGCTGAGAAGCGAGTACAAAAAGCTGAAGAAGCACATCGAGAGAGCATGGAGAATGGGCGGGCCTCAGACGTGGATTCTATTCGCGACGAGATTATCCGGGAACTGCGGAAGAAACTGAATTGTTCCATCGTTACCAACCGACCAAAGGAAGTGGTATTGTTGCGATGCGGGCATTTGTTTAGTAGGCAATGCACGGACAACCTGATCGCCACGAGAAATCGAAAGTGTCCGATATGTGGAAAGCCGTTTGGTAATGACGACGTCCGCAGTGTATTTTTTTAAAACAGAAACTGTATCGCAAATTCCAAGAAACATCATCGACATGTATAACTACCCTCTATTGTAACTTCCTCGTATGGGGACCACAATCAGTAACTGAATGAGTACCCAGACGCTGGTGCACCGGTCTTTCAGTTCTCAATAGAGGCACAATGCTCTGTGAGATCGACAACCACAAAACATTGGAATATCATTGTATTTTCGGTTGATACAGTATCACTCGTTCCCTTGGCCGATGCAAGTCCTTTTCTAAATACTGTATCGCAATGAGCCCTCGGTGTCTGTCCTTTGGTCTGATGGTTGACCTATTCACGGAGAGCAATTGAAGTCCTCCGAAAAGGGAAGGCTAGCGACAACTGCAAAATTTGCGGCTTCACGTGGCCAAGCGGAGGGCCAACGACAGTGGCGAATCTTCTGCTAGCTTCTGAAACACGCCTGCAGCGCCATTTCTCAGCCGAAGTCAAGCTGCAGTTCATCGATGGAAATTGCCATTGAAGCGTTAGCCGCCTTGTAACCTAGTTACAGTGAACTACCGTCTTCAACTGCTCTTCGTACAGAGAGAGCATCAGTGAGGATCAGTGGAGAGATAGTATTTACGTAGTGTACGCAGAAGGTATGATGTGATATGAGGGGTTGGAGTCGCGAGTGCCGCCTTAATTTCAGAAACACATGCTTTTGCAATTGCCGTTGCTATCAACAATGTCAACGGGTGGGGAGGCATGGGAATACACGGTGTACGCCTGTCGGCGCTTTGCTTTTCAAACGAAACAATGACCGCTTCACGTCAGGATCCGTCATTGGCGAGTCCACGTATTCAGGATACGGTGGAGGGGCCGATTAAAGCGGAAATTTATTTTGATTCTTGGGTTTTCAGACAGCAGGCGCTATAATGTCACCTCTTCGTTTTACCCCTTCTACGCAGAGCCTTGCTTGTGCTTGAGCCTTGTAAAATTTTGTTTCCAGGATTTAAAGGAAGCTTCCCTGAGCAGGTTACAAATTGCCGTGCATCGATCATCCACCCCGACGCCATCCCATTCTATCAAAATTGCACTACTACGTCCACATCCTTGATCTGTCAGGTTTCTTCAGGCAGGCTTGCACAGCGTCACGGAGCGCTCATTGATGACTGAAAACTTCACTATTCCCGCGACGACCGCCCTAAGAGAGAACCATCACCTGATGGCAGATGCAACAAGAACAAACACTCACCAAGTGGAGACGGATGGTTTGAGTCACCCAAACGTCACAAAGAAGGATGATATCCCAGGCGCGGTTCCGGGGCCATCTAAGCCATGGGGAGAAGACTTCATCAAGGATGTTGTTAATAAGACTGTGGACGAAGTCATTAGGGATTCAGACTATTCTCACGAAGCGACATCGATATGGGTGAACCAAATTGTAGAGATTGTTGTGCGCTCCCTTGTCAAGGTCGATCGAGACAACAAATATATTGGTATGTACATGCTATTCATATTATGCTGCCGCTTTGTGCCATGCCATGAAGTCATACTGACCGCAGAGCTTCTATTTGCGAATCGCGCCTCACTGAAATCGAAACAGTCACATGCATGGTCGTCCAAAATTTGAAGCAAGGCATGCGCTCCGCGACCTCATGCTATTGGAGTTCCCGAACAGATAGCGGATACTCACTGACGTAAGTTGAGCAATGGTTGAACTCCGCTCCACTGCGTGAAACTGAAATTGTAATGGAAATCTCTAACATATATTCTTTGTCGTAATCGCCTCTCCAAACGGATGATGTCCTGGCTTGCAACGAGTACAGAAACGAACGAAATGGTATGTACGTCATCACCACAGTGTTCGTTTGTCAACCATAATAGTTTAATCAGCATGAGAGACATATGCTCGGTACACGGAGGTAGTATTAACCCGCAAGCTGGGTCCAAGGTATGGATGCTAGCAGCCTGTCCGTTATCGTGCACAATTGCAATCGAAGAGGCGCCATTTGTAGTCCTTCAAAGTTATCGCAAGTTCTATATCCTTGCTGTTCGTGGTCAACTAGATCCACGTGAAAATCGCTGCAACCTGTTCACAGGTTTTCGTCATTGAATATGTCATTTAATGCTATGTGCGACTTTCTTGCTCTACCAAAACCGGAACTTTTGCTGAGCTGTTGTAAACACTTCCATTTGAACGTTTAACCTACTGGGATACTGTGAAAACCTCGAAACACTACGCGCTCTGCAATAACCGCACGGTGATAGAATCGGGAGCGAGCGATTTGCAATATTGAATAAATCCCTGCTCTGTGGGCGTTGCAGAGCCTATACTGGAGCCTATACTCTTGACTGGGTCCGTTGGTGAGAGGTATGACTCGAGCAAATAATCTGCATCATGCCCTGGGCGTAGCTTCCACAACTGGCATGGGGCTATTCTTTGTGTTGCCACAGAACGCGCAGACTCCGAAATGGCTTCCTCTACCTGAGGGGAGGCTTCTTCTCCCACATATACAAATACATTAAACCCAGTGTCCAAGACGAGTACGGCGTCCTTTGTAACGTATGACTTCTGAAGGGGTACCTCCGTCATGAGTCCACCTCCCTCAGCCGACATTGCATTCGTGAAAAAGCGCGGGGACATTAGCAAGGAGGCTATTGAACATTCGGCCCTCAAAAAAAACGATCGAAGGATAAGGGAGCAATCTGGATCAACTTGTCGCTCAATTAGCAGGCCTCTCCTCAACTCGTACAAAAGCCGCACAACGCCAGCCGAGGCTTCCGATCCACGAAGTAGCCGTCGTACAGACACATCGATCGACCTCGCCGCAATGTGCGGATGGAACAAAGCCCCACCCGATACCACGCAAGCCTTGCCAAGGATAAGAGCACATATCTCAACATCGATGTTCTTCAAATAATGCGGAATCGAAGTGGTCAAGGGTATCCGCACAGTCACAACTCTCGTTGACTCCAGCGACTTTGCTGCCAGCTGCACTACAGCATGGGCCGGCAAGTCAGACTGCTCTTCAATCCCCTGCTTCGGTTTTAGAATAACAGTAAACCCTGCCGTCGGGTCAACACCTGGAATTGCGTATGTCTGCGGTGCAGCGGTCGGAAACGCAGGCCCTATCACCCGTGCTACTGCCAAAGGAGAAGAGACACGTATCGCCACAACTCCGGGCCTTGTTGGCCTTTGCGAAAGAAATGTCGCCGCTTCGGCGAATGCTGCGGCGGTAGAAAAGCTGTGTGATGCAGCGTATACCAATCCACCTCGTGACCGTTTTGCAGCCGCCAGAAGCATTGTACCTGCAAACCCTTGCGGAGCTCCAAAACACAAAAAGTCGAGGGCGACTCGTAAGTCACCCGCCTTTGTACCAATATGGTCATACAAACGCGAAAGTACTGCTCCTTCAGACTCGGCGTCTGGGCTGGCCTTTCCGAACAGGCCTGTCGCTCGAGTTTCGACAATAGGCAAAGGAGGAAGGGTGGGTGGTCCAGTCAGCAGGCACAAGATACGAGAATTCTCAGCGTCGGCCATGCCAGAGATAAATTCAAAAGCGACGTTTATGGCAATGTCCAGCCTCCGTAATTCTTCCTCTGATGCAACGCGTGTTTTTTGCCTCAGAGGGACATCGTCAGTTTCCTCGATATGCTCCCCGTCTTCAACTTGCTCCCTCTCATGCATCGGCAGAGACCGAGGTCGAATAAATACGTTTGTATACGGGCTCGCGGAAGCATTGTCGTCCACAATGCTTGACTGACCAGACGATTCTTTACCCGGAGGAGGCCAAAAAAACTTTTCTTTTTCTTCGGGATGAAGCCTCTCAGCTTGTCGCTGACTCAGCATCTCTAGGGCTGGAACAGTTTCGTCATGTTTCTTGTAGTGAACAGCGGCTGAACAGCCGGCACCAATCGTCAATAATGCGAAACGCGAGCCGTTCGCGGTAGCCGAGGCATGAACAGAGGCAGCCGCAGCGCGGGACCAGCTAACCTCTTCGGGGTCTAAGTTTTCATCAACGATAAGAACTACAGCACCACGTCCACTCGGTGATCGTGCAGCACCATCAGGGTGTACGTACTCGACAAAATCGACAGTCAGCTCCGGTAAGGTGATCTTGTCTTCGCTATGCTGCGCAGCAATTTCGCCGCTGTCGTTATCATCTCGACCGCAGAAAACACATGTCCAGGACCGTTGCCCGCTCCTGACCAGTTCCGCGCCATTCGCAGGCGCGAGGAAGGAACCACAAGTTCCGCATCGACTCGGGAGGCGAGACAAGCGAGGAATGGATACGGCCGGACCGAATGGAGCCCAAACGAAACCGAGGGGGAGGGATAGTGTTTCCATGCCATGTTGGTCAAGCAGTGCGGTTGCAGCGCAGAAACGGAGAATTGGGAATGAGGAGCGGCTCTCTGAAATAATTGAGGGAGATTGGGGAAGTTCATTGATCAGCACGTCTTCCGCTTCGTCTGCACGCGCCTCCAAGGCGGTGGTCTTCGGGGAGGAGGCCGCAGGAGACGGACCCGAACGACGCGGGGTACGAGGCAGGGGAACAGGTTCTGGTGTCGATGGAGCCGGCATTTCAGGGTTTGAAGCGGAGGGATTTTGATGAGAGTTCTCAGTCAGCAGCTGCGATGGTGACTTTGCTTCGGGATTGGGTATGGGTTTTATCACGGCCATGGGTGGTTTGGAGTCCAATTGATGGTTCTCTTGTGGCTTGCCATTCTCGGTTGCTCTTATTCTTATACCCGCTTGAAATCTAGCGAGGAAAGATTTGGTGTTCGAGATCCAGAGCCCCTCACTGGGTATGTCAAAAAGTCCAGGTGGCGCGGAACCCCGTTGCACGAAATTTGGAGGGGGGGAGGCGTGAAAGCCTGGCGTTTGCGTCGTGGGTTTGGAAGAGGAGGAGGGAGCAGGTGGCATGGCGATGTGGGCACGTCTCAGCGACGCATATCGCCCCGCGCTCGGGAATGAGATGGAGTGTGACGCGGACGGGATGGCGATGCGGTGTCAGCGTTGTGTCTCTTGGCAAGGAAGCGGCTGTGATCCGGTTCGATGTGTCAGTGTATTGCTTGAACTGGCTTGCAAATCGCATTGAATGAAGGTGACGTACAGTACATCAGAGCCAAACCGCGAGTGATGATGAAATGCGCAAAAACAAATAAAAATAATACTATCTGTCAGTAGATGCGCACGTACAGTAGAAAACCAGTTCGCGCGCACCAAATTCATATCTACACAGTAAAATCGTAATTCACTAGGAAATGCACAGTACAGCACCTTCACCGCATTTATTGATTAAAATCAAAGAGAACACAATGCATTACCCGTACAGTACTCTAAAACAAACCACGTAAATGGAAGGAGATGCGCACGTAACACTTCCCTACTCCGTGTCACTGTCATCAAACAGTGCACGACGCGTGCCACTAGACATGCGAACGCGGCGGTTTTCTGTGTTTTCAACGTGTACACGGCGCCTCTTTCGCATCTGACTAGTTGATATGGCCCGTAGGCGATTACGTACACCAGTGCTGTGCTGCCCGTCCTCGAAGCGGAGGAGGCGGGCCCTGAGACTCAGATTGGTCAACGCCAGGCCCGCTTTGAACACGTGCTCGTACAATCCCTCTCCCCAGCGCCACTTATGAGAAAGTACAGTCCATAAACTGCACATTCTCCCAAAGTAGTTTTCTACTATGACACGATCAGAAGATACTTGGCGATTGTAGTCCACGTCGTCCAATGACAGCGTTGAACGTGCCGGGGTGCGCCCCGGGTGCACCACAGGTAGATCTTCGGCTGCACCTTGATATCCCTTGTCCGCCAGTATGGCCCAGTAGTCATCCATAAATTCGCTCAATCGTCCCTCATCCGTAAACCGCAAATCACGTACCCCCTTTTTAGATGCCTCCTCATGAAAGGGTCTATTACGACGAAATATCTCCAGATCCGACACGGAGCCCGGATAGTGCTCTGTGCACCCAATAGCAAGCCCAGTAGGCAGTACTGAAACTTCCACTTTGTACCCATACAGCTTATGCTTCCCGGAGAAGTATCGCTTCCCTTCTGATATATTTCCACTTGGACGATTGCTCTGCTGAAAAGTGACGTCGACAGCATATCTCGCGTATTCAAAATTCGAAAACACCCGGTCCTCCAGACGACACTTGGCCATTGTCCATTTTTCCTCGACGCGTGCCACACATATATCATACATTTATTCTGATATCATACGTAGAAATCCAGTTATTAAACGTTCGAAAGTAGAACATTTAACAGAAAATAGACGAGCTGTAAAGTTCCATTGCTGACCATGCTTGAGTACAGTAAGTGTCATAAAGAGAACATCCTGGGCCTTGTACTTTGTTCTTTTACCTCTGCCAACATTCCAATTCTTTGACACGTAGTCTTCAATCATAAGCCACAGTTCGAAGAATTGAGAAGAATCAAAATTACACATTGCCTTAATAGATTGAGAACCTCCGTCATTGTAAAACGTGTCATAAATCGGACAATTGGAGTCGTTCTCATCATCGCTGGCGACCACGTCGTCATCAATGTAATCGACGATTTCATTGACGTGTCGGTTGGTGATGTGCGAAAGAGCCTGAACAGCGGGGGAGGGATTCATTTTTGAAATTGTAAAAAGAGTGGGAGAAATGAGGAGCAGCTGCAAGAAGTGGTTTTTCTATATCAACTGCGCAGTTGTTCCATTTTATAGTGTTTAGTTGGAGTAGACTGAAACTGCGAGGCATATCTCACAAAAAGGCGGGCTTTCCCGTTTTTGAAAGTGGACTCGCAATTGAAGATATGATGCACAACTTATGCTATAATCTGCGTTGCTGTATTATTTGCACACTTAGTTTACTTTTCTACTGATATTCCCCAAACTCAAAGTGCTTTCACGCAACTGCAATACTTGAGGTACTGTACGTAGTTACCCTATCGGTACTGCAGTGTAACATGGGTACTGTAGAAGGGTACCGTTTGCTTGGTTTGGGACACTTTCCATCACCCCAAAAATATAAACTTTCAGAAATTTATTCCATGCTTTTGAAGAAAAATATCCACGCTGCAGACGGCCACTTTGTCGAGGGGCTTAATTTGGGACACCCTCGACAAGAAAAATTTCACGTTAACGTGGAAGAGAAAGTCCTACGAGTGCTGAAGCAGCTTCGTCGCGCAAGGCACCCCCCTTGGGCGTGACCATGCGTGGAGGTTGTCCTTCCAATGTGCTGTACCATCTGGCTATGGGCAAATCTTCGCAAATCGAAGAAAATCGATCCTCACGCACAAATGTCGGGTTCACTGCGCAACCGACTCCACAATTCTCTTTTTCAATGCCCTCAGGATGTCCCACCTGTTTCTTCCTTCGAGCTGTAAGTCTGTTTCCTCCCCCGCTAGCCTTTTTGGCTTTCCGTTGCTCAAACTCTTCAAGCAAATTTTTTACGGTCAAATGTTTCGCCTCTTTGCCACCTACAAGAGCCCAATTGGGCAAAGGTGACGTCGTTTCAGTTCTCGTGGGACCACTATGTTCCTGCAAAACAGTATTAGCGAAATATTTCGATGTGGTCAGCAAGGAAATTTCAGAAAGTGCTCTCGACGGTGAAAAAGATTTGTCACAAATCTCCCGAACGCGTCTGAGAAGCCGTCTATCTGCCTCCCTCCTCTTCATTTGATGCAGCTGCTGCAGGCCAAATGTATCACAGCCCTTTGCGATAGCGCTGAACCAGTCTGCGCAGTAGTTCGAGCACGAGCACAAACTGCACAGCAGAAACAAACCTGTAGTCCACAGGCCATAATCCAGCAGTGACGAAAGGTTTCTCGATTACTGGTTTTGTTATGGCTTTGTATCCCGCTGCTGCTAGTTTTGGTTTGAAGGCAACATTGGCAAACCCAATATGGCAATTCGACAGCAATCCATCGCGTGCAGCTCGAATGGATTGCTGAAATACACGGTTGATTGCCTGGTCACAGGGCTGCAAGAAATGACTAGTGTTTGCAGGAAGGCGAAAGATTTCGACGTTGTTTTCTGCACCATACTGCAGCCATTCTAGACTGTTACGGGACGGTTGCCCGTCCAAGATAAGCACAACTTTTTTTCGGGGCAAACATGCTTGCGAATGAACTCTGTCACGTGCTCCACTGCATCTTTGATGACTTCACCATCAATTGAGCCATTTGGAGTCACACATATTCGGGTGGAGGGCGGGCACCAATCCGTTTTCGTGAGCCAGTTCAATGACCCATCCAGACATGGGAAGTCTTTTTCCTGGAAAGGCTCCAACCACCTTGACATTACTTTTTTCCCAGAGGCAATTAAAAATAGAGGAGCAAGGAGGCCTGATGCGGAAGCAGAGATGCCGGCAGTCACATGCTTTCCGTGATCTTTGACTGCTAGTCGTCTTCCGCCATGGTGTGAGGTAGCCGATGTGAAAGTGCGAATCCGTTTCCCGTACTCTGCCAGCACACTAGTCTCATCCCAGTTCCACAGCCTATTTGGGTCTTCAAAAATGCCCGGGTGCTTTTTTTCTATTTGCAAGAGAACATCTTTCAGTGTCGTAACATGGGCGAGGTTTTCTGCTCCTAGACGAGCGGCGGTAACATTCTCGGAGTTTCGATACGTTAGAGATCGATTTCGGGCACGAAAGGAGCGGATAGCGGCGGGGGAGGGAACATTATTGCGAAATCCGCGACGGCCGTCGTTGGATATTTTCGCTTGCATGCTTTGCATTGTACTAATATCAATTGCAAATTCTTTTTGGGACGCCTGGATAGCCCTGTGGCACAATAGTTCTTCCTCGGCGTCTTCGAGAACTTTTTTCGCCCTGCGAAGTGATGAAGGGGGTCAAGCAACTTTGAAAGTGCTTCCTTCTGACCCCCTTCATAGGCGCTTTTTATGCGCTGAACTTTAGAGCGGCTCACATTCGATATGCTGGACGTCTCCCTGAAGCTCCTTTGCGCTTGGAATAGCTCAAAGGCTTTCTCTCGCTTTTTGTTCTCATCCTTTCTTCGCTGTGTCTTCTTTTTGAAAGCGACGGCTTGAGACCGCATTGAAGGGGGCATTTTCCACGCACATTCGCGTTTGGAGAGATCTATGGAACGCGCGCAGTGGGTATATGATGTCTGGAAAGTTTTGGCGCAATCAGAACACTCCTTTACTTGTTATGACTAAAAATGTGAACGCGTTGCATAGAAAAAAGGTGTCCCAAATTAAGCCCTGTCCCAAATTGAGCCCCTGAGAACGGTACCCTTGGTTCCCTTCCTGAAAGGGGCAATTTGGTAATCGCGGCAATTTGGTAATTTTTAGTCTTCCCCTTCCAGAATCTCCAAAACGCTCCGCCCACATGCCAACACTACTCGTACAACTAAGTACGTCCTCCCTAGTTGCCCTACGCTGCAGAAGTCCGGCCAAATTCAAACTCCTGCTACGCCACGACGTCCCAACCTTCATCAACCTCTCTCCTGTAGCACCGACATCATGACTTCAACTCCAGAATTGCGTGAGTCATGGGACTCTCCATGCGAATACAGAGTGCGATTGAAAAAACAAGACAAGAACGCGGCGCATTAACAAAAACGCAGCGAGAGAAGGCCACCGCGCTCCTTCGTACAGGTATTGTGGTATAACTACCTTCGTCCCGACCACTCGGAACGAGAGGGGTTAGAGGTAAGGGAGCGCGCGCCGCTGGGTAACCCACGCGAGCGCAAACCGTACGGAAGGACTCGAAAAGAGGGAAGGCTCACGTGGCCGGTGACGCGCAGCCGGTCGGTGGTGTTAGATCCGGACGGCCGGTCACGGGTTAGAAGCCTGAGACTTAGAGGTAAAACCGGACGGAGTTAGCAAAAAGCCGTAAAGGGAAGGGAGGCGAGTCTGCCCCCCGTTTACTGGAACGGGGCAGGTGCCCCCGGTCTTAACCCTAAGTGGGACGCCAGAACACCTGTCCCGCTACAGTAGCTGTTACTTACTGTATACCAGCTACTGTGCTAAAATGGCCAATTTGTGCCATTAACTACTAATTACTAATTACTTACCGTTCGGATCCTACACGTGTAACCAGCGGGGTACCACTGTACTCCGCACCGGCCGTGTGCTGTAAATATAACTCCTTACCGTTCTTCTCGCGCTTACAGCCCATCGTACTGTATCCCGGGGCGGCAGCGGTGGTGCGATTGCCTTCGCGCCGTTGTACTACAGGTATGAAAAGGTCTGTCGTCGTGAGAGCGACACTAGTACCCCGGGCAACAGTAGATCGCATTTATCACGCTCCGCAAGAGCATGAATTGAGAATCGTCGCCCTCCTATCTCTCGAAGCCCATCGCAGAGAATGCCGGCCAGTTATTAGTGAACAAGAGTCTAGTTTGATTAAGAAAAGGATTTTGTATGGAGCTGAAAAGGGATTCGCACTTTCAAATAGTGATGTGCCGAATATTATGACTGAGATAGCGTCTGATGGGCGTACAGGATTTGGCACATAATCTGGCAGCCCATCTTAAGACACCGTCCGGTACTGGCGGACAGTGAATAGAGACATCACTTACCGAAAAAGTGAGAACTACGTTGTGGCAAAGTTGGCGGCTGAGAATTTTACACATATGTCAACGTTCTCTGAAGCATTGAAAAAAGTTCAAAATTCCCATCCAAGCATATTCACGGACCCGACGCAGCTTTGTAACCACGAGACAGCTATACAACGCCAATATGGATTGAGAACTAAAGTACTTGAGTCCTCGCTTTATAATCATGGCGGGTTATGTGGCGTGTCAAGCTAGAAAAAAAACAAGCATATTACAATTTGGGTGGCTGTTCTGCGTCTGGTCACAAAATACCGCCCTTTTCATTGTAGAGGGTAAGAACGTAATGAGTGGATGGATCTTGCCACTCCAACAGACCGAAATAACATGCCATTCCCTTCAAATCTGATGGTGGTGACATTGGCTTACAGTGATATCACTGTGGATAGATTACGTTGAGCTTCGAAAAGACTTTGTTATGGCCAATGAACTTTTCATTTCCCGACAGGTTTAAGAGACAAGAACCAAATGCGGTGTCATATGACCCGAAAAGATGCCAGGCAGCTTTAGTAAATGTCGCAAATAGAACTCGCAACCCCGACAATCAGACTTTTCGCAAGCTCAAAAAACATTTTGGAGGCAGCAAATGACCCCACATCAGCACTCCGTGATGTTGAAATATTGTTGAGCAAGAGCAGGAGTGTGAACAAAATCCTTATGATAAGCACACGTTCCTCGAAAAGTAAGAGTTCGACCGCAAGTCGTCCGAAAAGTGTTGATTTGCAAATAGGGACACCTGCTCTCTATCTGAAATTGGACGAAGTAATTGAAAGCCGAAAAGAGAGAGACGTAAAACTAGCTACTGAAAGGCGACTCAAAGGTGAGAAGAAGGCAGAACAGGAACGCAAGCGCGTACAGCTGCGATTGTCGAGTGAAAATGGCCGTGGAAAGTCAACGTCGGGATCAGTAAACCAGATCCCGCACGCGACGAGCATTTGTCGCCCACGTCTGGGGCGAGGTACGGTGCGGCAATGAGCCGTACACTCTCGAAGCACGCCTTCAGGAAGGATAAAGGCGGTGAAGATGAGATGGTGCAATCTCTGTTGTCGCTTTCCGGTTCATAACTAAAATTACCAAATTGCCCTTTTTCTCATTTGAGCCCTTTCTGCACGTGTGTGAAAATGTCAAATGGCTTCAAACAGGTTGTTTTCGCCCACGCCCCTTCGTCGTCTATGGCACATGGACATCCCACTGGCTGTAGCAGACGCTTTTTGGTAGCCCAGGATAGTGCCATAAATCACTTGCTCCCTCAAAATAATTACCAAAATGCCCCCTCGGGGAAGGGTACCCGTGGTGCCCTTGGAAGGGTACTGTACGTTTGTGTGCCGAATGAGTGACTTCGGCTAAAACTTATGATGATTTTCCTTGTTAATATTTTTCAATTTCCCGGTTCTTTTTCGCGCCCTACAGTATATTCAACAGCAAGGAACGGATCACCCTCCCCCCCTCCCCTCCATTGCGCGTAGCCGTCACCCTGTCCTTTCTGGTCAACCCACAGCAAGCAATGTCCTCCTCCCCTCCAAATCCCTCTCCCAGTGCAGCCGTCAAGAGCGAACAACCGCTTGCCATATCTGCTGGTTCGGAGGCTTTGGAATACGTCCCAGCTCCTTCCGTTAATGCGAAAAAAGATCAAACACCTGACACAGTCGCCCAAGCCCAGCCCCCTGCAGACAAGAAAGAAGAGCTTGCCTCTTCGCCAACAGCGTCAAACCTTCCAGAGCCCGACATGAGTACTACCGATAAGGAAAAAGACGAGAACGCTAGAAACTCTGCTGAGCAGGCCGCGAAAGGTCAGGTCCCAGAAATAACCCAAGCGGAAAGCAAGATAGAATCCGAGACGGAGGCAACGTCAGAGAAAGTTGACACTCAAATAACCCCAGGAGAACGAGCGGAAATCCCGCCCTCTACAAATGTCCACACCGCAATGGATAGCGAAAAGAATGAAGTGCCGACCCACTCGCCCACAGGGAACGGCGCCGCCGCGCCCTCTTCGACGCTAGCTGATAATTCCGACGACAAAGCCACTAATTTGACAAGCGCAAAATCTGCCGCGCAAGCGTCTGATTCGCCCTCTGAAACGGCGGCCGACAATCCAAATGAAAAGACTTCTGACGCGGACGCACCAGAAGAAAAGAAACCGTCGGAGGATGAACTGCAGCAATCCGCTTCAGAAACACCTAATGCTGAATCGTCGGCCCCCAGCACTTCATCCCGCAAACGCTCCCGTCGTCTCTCTACAAAGGCATCCGCTTTATCTCCTGTTCGCACTCTGCGACCGCGAGCATCTACGAAGCCCCTGAATGTAGAAGCAGATGCAGCTAGACCGGACGCTCAGGCCGTCACCGTTCCAGAAATTGTGAAAGCCAAGAGTGAGTCTTCCGTTCCGAAGACTGAGCCTTCCCTTCGCGAGAATGAAACCGATGCGGCTGCCACTAATGCCAATGATGCCAATACTGGAGAGGATGAGACAGATGACAAACCCCGTCCTGTCATGACTGAAAAAGGATTGAGGATGGTCGTTGGCGATTCTGTGTTTGTTACCGCTGATCAGCTTGAGGACATCAAACGACAACGCATGCGCGGCAAGAACTTAAAACCCATCGAAGAGCTCACGTTTCAGGACATTCTCTCATACAATAGGGATCAGCTCAGGTGCTATTGCTACATTTACTCCACCCCCAGGAGAAAAAAGAGTGAAATGGAAGTAGACATGGCCAGATTCGTGTCCCTCTGGAACGAAGGCAAGCCAGGCTTCGTTTTCGCCGAGTATATCCCGAAAAACTCTGGCCGTATGGACGCGTCAGCCTTCGTTCATCGTTTAACTACGAACGATCGCAGTAGTGCTTCACGTGCTCAGCAGTCTGCTGGAGGGCAAAACTCAACAGAAGCAATGAAGGGCTTGCCCGCAGATAACACGCCAGGAAAGCCGATCGGTGGGGCCCACCCGAAATCTTCGACAAAAACACCGCCACGAACATCTGTTCGAGCTTCACCACCTGCCGCCCTCCCAGCCTCAGCAAAGCGTCCACCTCCTCGACCAGCGAGCATACAACCATCCCCGATCAGGCCAAACCTTCCTCCCAGACCACCAAGCTCCGAGAGATTAGTTGGAGCACTGCCAACTAACCAGTCCTCTTTTCCGACTCAAGCATCTGGCTCCGGTGCTGGCAGAAATAGCGCTGGTAGTTCATCAAAGAGTGGCAGAACCTCGATGCCTGTGCAAAACATGCCGCAGGGGTACAACACATCCCATAAGCAAAAAATGCATGCGCGCACAGCAGGTATCAAGTTCAAGGCTGCATATAACGGGGCCGGTCCCGCTATCGTTCATATCGTAGAGAACGCGGCGGCATACTTTGAGGGGAAAGACTCTGCTGAAGTGATATCAGATCGCGCAAAATCGTACGAACGCTATCAGCTTAACGTGGACTTGTTGACGGAGATCTTCGATGGTCCCCTATCTGATTTTGAAAGCGACGACAACTCAATTGTTAGCCCTGGAAAAGAAATTGGGCATACTGAGATCAGAGCGGAGGGAGAGGCGGTTCTCAAAGATGTCCACATGGTGGATGTGAATGGAAACGACATCAAAGCACCAGAGGAAGTTGTGTCCCAGCAGCTGGCAAAGCGAATGGACGCAAAGGCGAGGGGCGACGTTAATATCGACATGGAAGCGTGGGAACAAGCCTACCGAAAGGCTGAAAAACTTACCCAGGAAAGCGACAGAACAAATATGCGTCTATTTCAGAGACTTGAGAGGGCAGAGAGTGAACAAGAAATCGAAACCGTGAGACGTGATTTTGAGCGAGAAAACGATATCCGTTTACCTGGTGCACCACCCCCGCTCATACGCCGGAAACTCGATAAGTCTTTGCCAGCTATGCAAATGCCAGACAACAAGTGCAACATTCTCAGATTCAAGGTGGCCTGAAGTCCATACAATGCCCTTTGCTCTAAATGGGCAGGTACGCGCGGCCACGGCACTACCGTCGACTCTACGCCCCAAAGCCACGGCCTCTAGGCCTTTGGGGTGGGCTCGAGCCTTGGGCCCGTAGTTGCCGTCGAGCTTTCACAACTGAGGGATGACCATCCGGGTTATCTATGGCCTGAAAAAGGAAACTGAGTGCTTCCCGTTCAATGGGCCGCAGCTGAGGATGCCAAAAACGAATGAGGAGCACAACTCTGTCTTGTTCGTTCGACTCATTCATGGTCTGATGAAAGAAGCTTGTGTTGAAGACTAGACCCTTACCATTTTCCCAATACCTTCGTTCACCGGCCACTTCAATCCAGGACTGCTTCTCTGGAGCGCTCAGAGCTAAATGCATCGTGAGAATAAAGTTGCAATCGTCAGTGTGCAGTTTTATTCCAGTACCAGCAGCCTGACGGGCAAAGAAGGCCTCCACCGATGGTACATGCGCTTCACTGTCCTGGAGAATGGCTGTGGTCTTAGGAAAAAGGTTGATATTCACTGGATCCCAAACCCTATCTTGTAAAACAAGAGTTCTCCAGTCTGGGCCGTATGCATTTGCTGCTTCGACTACGGGAGGTGCCCAAATATTGTTACCTTTCCTCTGGATGTCTTTTTGTTTCATAGCTTCTCTAAGTTCTGCAGCAATAGTTTCCCAGTTGTTTTCCAGATGACGAACCCACTGATAATCGTTATCGAAATCTTCTATAAACGGAGTTGCATCGAGGCCTTCGATGAAACTCGTCGCCCTTTGGTGAGTGATTTCACCCTCGTTGACTTCCAATTTCTTCCCATCTACGACATTGCGAAAAGACTGTATCACACGCGAGATGCTTTTGCCCCTGAATTCATTCTCAAGTGCTTTGAGGATCGTGTCAGCAAGAGAGACTTCGTTCCGCATATGTATAGTATTTCTGATGGCGTGCGACCGCCTTTTCACAAAAGTGAAACTGAAATTCGCATTGCGAGGACACCATGACGATCTGAGGAGATTAGGATGAAGACCAGAACTGCAGGCAGGCACGGTCGGCACGAACGTTAGTGATGGAGTTGCGATTTGATTGTTGAATTTCATTTCTCTTTGCGAGCACCATAAAGGCATAGCCCAGAGTTCGGAAATGTGTGTAGACAGACCAAGACAGGCGTGCCCCGATTCGCCGCGAACCACAAAAGCGATTGCCCCCTTTCTCTGCGTGCCTTAGTAAACGCTTCTGTCCAAAGTGATGGATAGCCGAACTGTTTCTGATATGGACACGTGACCCCTGCCACATACATATGAAGAAGCTCTATTCAGCAAGCGAGCCAAATTGGGGCAATCTCATGCACAGTCGAGATAACAAAGGGGGCTTTTCTCAAAAATTCTGGTAAAGTTTACAGAGAGGACTCGCGCAATAATGCCGAATTGAGTAATTCCACGAGTGTAATTGTCGGAATTTGCCCGGGGAGCGGGCGGGTGATCTGAAACGTGTCCACGGGGGGCGCGGGCCACTGGCGCTCTGTGCGCGAGGGGGGGCACAGGCCGGTGTGGCGCGATGTGCAAGGCAGGAGGACGGGCCTTTTAGTTTGCTGCGGGTGGTGCGGTTGGGTTTGCTGGGGTAAGTTGTTGTGTGTGGGGACGAAGACGTTCACCGTCTTCGTCCTCAACCTTTATACTCCCACTCGACGCCAAGTCGAGTGGACTAAAAGTGTACTCACCCCCCCCTTTAGTGGGGTNNNTCCTTGGCCGGAGAAAGGGAGTGCTGGTGCTACGGTGAGGATTATCCCCCCCCCCCCCCCCCCCCCCCCTTTTAGTGGGGTGCTACCTATAAATGTGCCTCTATCAGGCTTAATTAGGCGTTTGCCCGTTTAGGTAATGAGGATCCTTTAGGAGGATCCTCAAGTTGTAGGTAGTTGAATTGTCTACGTGAGGTAGTGCCACCCACTAGGGACAGGTGGCACAATCTTAGGGATTACGATATTGATAGACTCTGGTAAAAGTTGTGACACTCCTCTTAAGAATAAAGTCGGCACCTTCGGGTGCCTCACGACTTGTCGATCCACTGTTCGATAGGGTGACGTAGTGTTGAATCTGTCAGTATTTGATCTAGAACAGTGCATCGCTTAACCTTTGTGAGCGCGTCAGCAGGGTTGTTCTCGGAGCGGATGAAACCAATATTCCGTAGTTCGTTCCGTTGATATGAATCTTTAACCACCTTGATGTCGATCATTAATCGTTTTTCTGTGGTAATTGTTGACTTGGTTATCACATCGAAGAGCGATGAGCTGTCTGTGAGCATCAAAATAGGAATTGGTTGGTTCGTCATTATCTCCATGTCCTTTTTGATGGCGAAAGTCATGTCGAAGGCGTCGGCGAAGGCCATAGTCTCGCTTCCTCGGACTGATCTAGAAACTCTTTTGGAATTGTGTGATGACCAATACAACGGCTGGCACTTGTTTTTCTTGTCAGCCAGGAACACGATGTACCCAAGTTGGGACGTTCCGTCATGGTTGTTGCTATAGGCAGCATCCGAATACGTTTGTAGTCGGAGAGAGCCTTTGTCTAACTTTGGATAGAGAAGTCTCTGTTCGGAGGTTTTTCTGATATGACGAACAACGGAGTTGAGAAGCTTTCTGTGGGTTGACGGATTTGAGTTGAACCTTGTTTCGGTGACTTGCGTTGATTGAGCGACAGCACATGCTATATCAGGTCTGGTTTGTAGAAGCCACATTAGCTTCGCTCGATGAGAGCTATACTGCGCAAAGGTGACATCCTTAGGTAGAGAATCAACAGTCTTGATGTAGCGTTCTTGATGGATACAGAATCCGTTGCTGGTTGTCTCAATATTGACACCGCTAAACTGTATCCTGTCAAATTCTCTATCTCTACACTGAAACCTCTTCTCAATACTTTGACTTAGCTTTAAATACTTTGCGTCTCCGGCATGTAGACAGTCGTCGACATGCGTAGCACACAGACCGGCGAGCTGATTCGCAACCTTCTTGAAAAAGAGTGCACCATCTGTGGTACTTGCACTCATTCCAACGTCTTTCAAAATGTGGTCTCTTAAGGTCCTTCCCCAGTAATCTCCACTATCTGCGAGGCCATATAGTGGTTTTAACAGCTTAAGTAGTCGATTGGGACCAAGTTCAAATTCTGGTGACGGCTTAATGTACACATCTCTCATTAGCTTCTCTGCACTTTGAAGATAAGCCTGCATAACGTCAGTTGAGAATAGTCGGAAGTCAAATACTGCTGCTAACCCTATTAATATTTTGACTGAAAACTGTCTGGCCGTAGGATTATCGTGAACTAAAGAAGATTTCAGCTTGTCAGCGTAACCTTGAACAAAAGAGCGAGCCTTGTAGACTTCTTTGTTCGTACCGGAGTCCTTGATTGTTAAGACGAAGCGGCCTTCCATAATGTTAGCATTACGTGGTACTTCATCATTAGTAACAATTTTCCAGGTCTCCCTCTTGATGAGTCCTTCTATCTCCTTCTTTTTAGCTGCAGAGAACTGGCGTGCTCTAGGGTCACTAGGTTTGATTTCTTCAGTGATAAAGGAAGAGAAGGGAGTCTTTGGAGCAAGGGGAGAACGGAATATTCTTGTTTGATAGTGGGTAATCGGACTGTGATCTCGGTAATATGGTTTGAGTTGGAAGGCGTTGAACATTTGCCTGTATGTTCCTTCCCTGTTCTGAATAGTTATCATTCTTCCTTGAACATGCATAACTATAAATGGTCCTAACCAGTTCTTATCCTGTTCACTAAAGACTAGTACTTCGTCCCCCTAGTTGATATGTCCTATCGGCTGCTGGAGGTATCTGTCTTGTTAATGCTGCTTGTATTCTTCTTTCGGCTATGATTGCATTCATTTCCATCTGAGCAGACGTCAGTAGTCTCATTCGTTCTTCTTGTGTTGGAAGCTCAGTGCTGATGATGGGAAAACGAGGAGTTATCCCGAAGGCGAGAAATGAGGGTACAAGCCCTTTTTCTCCGATTGTGTCGTCCATAGCTTTTACCGCTATGCTGAGAAGAATTTTATTGTGTGCTTGGGGGTAGTCAGCTCGCACTTTTCTGTAAATTCTTCTCAGAGGTTCGTGGAGTCGCTCTCCGATTCCAAGGGAGCTGTGAGCTTTGACTCCGGGAATTCTGAGCTGAATGCCGGCATGGTCAGTGAGTTGGCGCCAGCGATCAGAAGTAAAGGATGATCCTTGGTCAACTCGGAGACGGTTTGGGTAACCGGTGTACATGGTACATCACATTTGAATGAAGGCTAACCAAATACCTTCAACACTTTAGTCGAAGTCTTCATCGAGGAAGGCAGCAGCTGAGAAACGAGTAGCCGTGTCGACGATGTGGAGTAAGGCCTTTCCGTCTAGGAACATGAGGTCCATAGATAGTTCTTCCCCAAACTTAACGGAATCCTCCGTTGGAAGGGAGGCCTTGAAACGAATGGGGGTTGGTCCCAAGCGCTGACAAGTGTCACACGCTTGTTTAATCTGGTCCAGGACCTGTTTGGTTTCCTGGTTCGTTTCGTAAGGTCGAGCCATGCGGAGCAGGTTGTAGAGTTTATCCGTGGCAGGATGGGAGAATCCTCTATGAAGGCGCAAGAGTTCTGGAGAAGAAAAGAATATGTGCTCACGTTTTGGCCATTCGAGATAGACATGGCCGTTCTTGCGAAGCAGAGGAGTTCGTAGTTGCAGTTGAGGACAATGAGGGTGATTCGTGATAGTGTTGACGAATATTCCGTACTTATCTAGTAGATCTAAGCCTATTAGTAGTGGTACGTCTGAGTTAACTACATCTACTTGTTCCATGGTAGCGTGAGCGTCCGAAAGTGGTATCGTAATGGTCAAAGAGCCTAACGAGGGTTGACGGTCGTTGCCAAAGCGATAGCGGTTGTTGTTGGAAACGAGTCTAAACTTCGTGCCAGTGTATCGACAGTATGCCTTAGCCTGTCTTAAGCCGATTACTGTGCGTTGTGCACCAGTGTCAAGACATGCTCCTTGCCAAGGAATCCTTTGAGTTGAAGCAATGTGGCTCTGGTTGTAGACAACGAATTCGTGGTGACGTGGTCTTCTTTCTCTGTGGCGTGGAAAACGAATAAGGCGACTTATCGCAGAACGACGTTCAAGTTTAAACTTGCATCTCTTTTTAGCGCGGACAGTTTCAAAATAAACAGGTTGAGGTGTATTATCTTGGAGATGGGAACTGTCGCTCGCTAAAAATCCGAAGGATCTATAGTCCGATGAGAGTTGGTCTTGTAGCCGTAAAAGGATTCGTTTTTCACGTGGTTGTTTACAGCTTCTTCTGTCTCGTCGGTGTCACTGTCAGTCACGCTGTCAGATTCATCTGAGTGTTGTGACTCAGAACTGTTTGGGGCATTTGGTTCTTCGAAGTCTTCGAAACAAGTGTCATTGTGGTGCATGATGTCTTCCACTTGATTACTAAGTTCATACAGTATGTCCTTGACGTGGTTAGGGCGCGCTTTGATCATGCGTCGTACATTGCGTATGACAGAGGCGGGTTTAGGGCATTCTCGGATGAAATGATACTTGCTACCACAGTTGTGGCAGCATCGTACGTTCCCAAAACGGTCTTTTCCGTTTATGGAATCCTTAAAACGTTTGGACGGTCCAGAGAAGTTGCCACGAGGATTTGACGAGGAGGATCCAGGTCGACGGGGTATACCGTATGTATTTTGTCTTTGGAAATGTATGCCGGGGAGGGTTGGCATCATTGACGGCGTTCTGAGGGGTCACGCTTACGGCTTTCGTTCTGTTTCTGCTCTTGGAGCCAAGCTGCATCAAGTGCAGTATACATCTGCTGAAAAGTCCAAGGCGGCGTGGAAGCAAGGCTTTGAGTCAGAACAGGCTTAGCCCATTCTGTTCCTATCACGGCGTCGTGAAGGTACTCTGTCTTATCGGGATCTGATCGATGCGTTTGGAGCCCTTGTGGTGTGTACCGAGTGATGGTTTCGCGAAGTTCTTCTAGTGCTTCGCTGACGGAGCAGTTTTTTGTCTTGAGAATCTGTGACAGGCGAAGATTCTGCAATAATTTTGTAACTCTGTTCTGCCGCGTAATGCTGTTGAACTCTTGAAGCATCCGTTGGACCGCTGAGTCGAAGGATGCTTGGGTACCAGCAATAGAAGTGCGATAGAATCTTTTAGCTTCGCCATCAAACACATTGTGAAAGTATCGCAGCTTCTGCTCTTCGTTGACGTTATAATCATCAGCGGCGTCGCAATAGTTATCGATTACCTCGTTGATATCTTCACCTATTTTTCCGGAATAGCGTTCCTCTCTTTTGAATCGAGAAGCAATGTTATGCGCTATCTTTGAGTCCATGCTAAGATGAGAGGTGGGTTGGCTGCTCTGGTTGCTATGGTTGACCGACGGTGATGTCGAAGAGGAAAGACATGCAGACAGGTTCGCGTTGGCAATAATGCGGTCGGGCACATCGGTGAAGAACATGTCGACCAGGCCATACGCAATGCGGTTACTTCGAGGGTGAGGGGTATATTGTAGTCCCTTAACCGTGAGATAATCCCTGAGAATGCGGAATAGCGTGGTGGGTCCTTTCAGTAACTCGCTTGAGTATAACACTTCGGGCGGGAGGTCGTCACGGAGGGTGTTGACGCATTCTTCATTTGAAAGTTGAGGGTCTTGGGAAATGACAGTCGCTAAGGCGGCTTTGATGTCGGCTTGCGTCGAGGAAGACGGGCGGTAGCCGTCAAGGGTTGCCCTTATTACTTCTAACGTTACCATAGTAGCGTAAATGCGTAACGCTAATTTCCCAATATACTGAAGGTAGTAATATGGAAGAATACACACACCTGTTGTGTCCAAATATGTCACCTCGGATACGTGTCCAACTGTGTATCCTTAGATACGTGTCCAGTTGTGTGTTCCTAGATACGTGTCCTACGCTTGACAAGTGTATATAGCTATACACGCGTATATAAGGCAAAATTAACTTGAAGAAGTACAGTGCAGCACACGTGTATTGGTGGTACACCTGTACCTGTGCGCAAACGTGTACACGATTATGTAGGTGTAGGTTGTGTTTTGTGTTGTGTACTCTTCAAATCGATGTCGACAAGTGTCTTTTTCAAAGTTTTTAGGAATTTAATTCCTGACGTTGAGATTTAGTCAAATTTAAATTTGCGCGCGTAAAATTTTAATTTTAATTGAGGCGGGCCTCTCGCTGACGGCGGGCGTTCCTAAAGTGGATCCGGGAGCGATTTTGTGATTCGAAATTGTGTCTGTCGGCAAACGGGAGATCACAGAGCTGACAGTGTAGGCGCGCCGCGAGATCCTGGAGGCGGATTTGTGCGCGCGCATGTCGGCCACTCGCCTCGTGGAAGGACAGTTGTAGCCGCGAGGTGAAAGAACGCGCGCACGGGCGACAAGTGTACACCGTTCTATTGCGGGGAGGCGAGTTGCGTCGGCGACGTGCGCGCTGTTCTGCCACACGCGCGATGTAGCGTGCCCGGAATTCGGATAGCGGCGACGGTTCGTCCTCGTCGACTAAATCGATGGTCGACGAGGCGGAGGAGGCGGAACGGGCGGCGGTTGTTTCGTCCAATCGGTAGCCGTCTGCCTCTATCTCCACAAGGGGCGGCGCCTGAAACTCACTGTAGTCTGAGTCAGTGGCGAATGTAGAGGTGGCAGGTGTCATTGGGCGAGAGTTCCGGTCGGCGGCGGCGGTGGCGGAATCTAGATCGGGGGCGGCGGAGTCGCGATCGGCGGCGGCTGAGTCGCGATCGGCGGCGGCGGAGTCGCGATCGGCGGCGGCGGAGTCGCGATTGGCGGCGGCGGAGTCGCGATCGACGGCGGCGGAGTCGCGATCGGCGGCGGCGGAGTCGCGATCGGCGACTGCAACAGCAATGCGTCCCCTCTTGGCAGCAGCTTCTCGTAGTACAGCTGGATCGTTGGCCGCTCGTTTGAGCCGTGCCATAAAAAGTACCAATAAATTGGTCACACGTGTGCACGTGCGTGGTATTACACACTAGCAATTATTAGACAGTAATAAATTGGTAGTGTGTAAGGAACCCATAATTTTCTTGAAATTTCCAGGGGGCTTTGTCCGTAAACTTATAAGTGTCGGAATTTGCCCGGGGAGCGGGCGGGTGATCTGAAACGTGTCCACGGGGGGCGCGGGCCACTGGCGCTCTGTGCGCGAGGGGGGGCACAGGCCGGTGTGGCGCGAGGTGCAAGGCAGGAGGACGGGCCTTTTAGTTTGCTGCGGGTGGTGCGGTTGGGTTTGCTGGGGTAAGTTGTTGTGTGTGGGGACGAAGACGTTCACCGTCTTCGTCCTCAACCTTTATACCCCCACTCGACGCCAAGTGGGGGGGAATAAAGGTGTCCCCCCCCCCCCCCCCCCCCCCCTTTTAGTGGGGTGCTACCTATAAATGTGCCTCTATCAGGCTTAATTAGGCGTTTGCCCGTTTAGGTAATGAGGATCCTTTAGGAGGATCCTCAAGTTGTAGGTAGTTGAATTGTCTACGTGAGGTAGTGCCACCCACTAGGGACAGGTGGCACACTCTTAGGGATTACGATATTGATAGACTCTGGTAAAAGTTGTGATAGTAATGCAGGGGTTTCTCGGTGAACACAGATTAGCATACCCTGCATTGCTGTTAGACAGCTGTCCAAGACAGGGATCAAGTCGACGCAGCCAACGATGCCCAACAGTAAACGGATCAACATTTCCGACATACCGCACAGATCCTTTCCGTCTTACTCGAGTGAAACGCAAGGGCACCAACACAACCATAACGCAGCATGAAAAGAAGAGTTCGTGTTTCCCTTGCCGAGAAGCAGGACATAGCTACCAATATGATACAAGGAATACGAGCTCCCTCAATCATGAAAGTGTATGGCTGCTGCGAGCGCACAGTCAGATCGACCAAAGACAGAAATTGCAAATCCTCAAACTCTCTTGTACTTACTGCACTTCATTAAACACCAAAAACATTGAGGGCATCTCGATCTCCACTTAACAAACGTTAATGGACTTTACGTCCATTTCTATATCTGCACGTATGCCCGTGACCCGTTATGTCTTTCAAATGAAAGCGATGATGCTCTGCACTGTCTGTCTAACAAAATAGTAGTTTAGAAGGGGAAACAATAATCTATAGAACAGTTTACTGATTCGGAAGGAAGTGTAGCTGCATCTGTGCGACTGCAGTATGTTCCCGTTCATTTTTAAGTAGATAGTGTCCACATTGTGGTTGTTACCAGTAAAATCGCTGAGGTACTCCAAAAACGTGGTCCACGCTCTTTAGAGAACCTCTATAACGTCGATGAGACTGGTTTGTCTTGCAAGGTGTTTCTTAAAAATGTATATCTCTATGCATGAGAACTGCAGGACTGTGCGGGGGACGAACAACAAAAAAGGCAAAATACTGCACCGTTGTCTATATTTTCACTAACGCTAGCGGAACATTGAAGCTTTCTGTGGATGTAATTGGCACAGCCAAAAATCCCAGATGATTCAAATTTAGAGCGTCTCCACCAATAAGTCTCCTTGCCTGTCTTACTTCCACCTAAATAACGCTTGGTCGGATACCCCAACAATTCCGCAGTGGTACTACAATGTGTCTCTACCATTTGTTGGAAAACATTCGTCAGACAAAGTTACTTTGCTCAAGGATAATTTCGGTCCCCATGGGACAGGCTTGACAGAAATTCAAGAACAGGTCACTATTCGTACACTGCTTCATAACTGCACTGCTCGGCACCCTATAGATGCCGGTATAATTGCGCCGTGGAGGATGTGGTATGAAGATGAATTATTACAGCGTATACTAGAACATTTGAAGAAGAGGAAGACACTCAGAAATGCGGCGCCAAACTCGAAAACTGGCATCAAGTTGATTGTGCAAGGGTACGATCGTCATTTGTCAGAGATGTACGACATGATTCGTATGTCTTGGAGGCGATAAGTGAAGAGATCATTGTGAGATGTTGGTTGAAATGTGATGTAATACCGTCCAGACCCGAGATAACTTTGATCTCGTATTACGAAACAGTTGCTCGGACAGGGAAGCTTCCCAGGGATTCGGATTTTGAGATGCTTGTGACTACGTTTCAGTATTTGAAAGTACACTTACCAACAAACGCCCCATTGAATGAATACTTAGGCGATGTGACTGACATGGGTATTTCTGGTTGGGCCAATATTGAAGAGGCAGAAGAAGTGAGGGAATCTTTTTTCAATGATCTGATGGACGACACAGAGATGGGCTTGCTAACAATTAAAACGTGGACGGATGTATCCGAACTTGAAAACACAATTGAAGAGGGAACTAAAGAGATAGAATCAAATGACTATGTTATTCCAGATTTTGAGGAAGTAATTAGCTGTTTTAAGGGAGTGATGGAAATTGTGAATAAGTCTGGTATCGAGTATTCAATTCGTGCTGCACACGTGCAAAACGGGCGTTGGTGGCTGCACACGCAGAGTAAAGTCGTTCCAAGAGGCCCCAGGCGCTCGTAAATGAGTATTTTGTGTTACTGCATTCTTTAGTGTAAGATGCGAATATCGCATGTTGTTGGAACCTTGCATGGGGGTACACTAGACGATGATGTTGTCTGTACAGTACTCTTGACGAAGGACTAAGAGCTGCGTGGAAACTTGGACAACTGGTCCACGAACCAGAACTGGAGGACATGCGCGCTCTTGTAGGGAATCGAAGACGCGAGTGATTCAGTCCCCGAAGTGAAACAAGGACAGCACCTGACGGCATGAGTCGGGGCGGTGGCAGCGTGAGGTTGTCGGTTGGGCAAGCGAAGAGAAGAGAGCGAGTGCGCAGTCATTTGGCGGGCCAAGCGAGGAAGAGGGACGACGGAGGGGGTAGTGGAGAGAGGATCAGACAGAGTCGAGGCTCCTCGGGGAAGGACTAATTAACGGCCAACCCTCAGAGATACGAAGGCAAGGCAGAAAACGCAGCAATATCAAGAATTGGGTGCGGAATCCCCTCCGACAGGTTGTCCGGAGCCAGGCGATTGGGATAGTCGCATCATTACAAGCTTGTAAGTGATCGCGGTAGTGTGTTATCAGGCTGCTGTATAGTGTTTGAGAAAAGGAACAAGGGGTGCATTGTTGTGCGAAAGTCATTTGTTTGCAAAGAAAACGTTTTGATAATCCGTATCTTGGTGCATTGAATGGGAAGTTTGAAGAGTTCTCATTATCAAGCCCTGTGACAGGAGTAGTTACGGATATGTCCGAACCAATAACGCCGGCAACTTCAAGGCTAGCTGCGACAGGTGTGAGTGGCGCTGGTCAAGCCCAGACAGTTACCAAAGATGATTCAGAAATCTTTGGAAGTGATCTGGGACCTAGGGTGACTCGAGCCCTTTCAAGCGTGAGAGAATTCACGCAAGGCATGATAGAGTAGATGGGTCGGAACACAAAAACATTCGTCACGGTAGGAAATTCTGTCACCGATTCTTCCAAGGCCATGCCTGGTCCTTCCGAAAACATATAGAGATGTTCGGCTGCTGTCCCCTGCAGCCCGCCCGTTGCAAAAGAATCTGGTGAACCAGGTATTCGAGAAGCCCAGGAGCCAAGTGCAGGGCAAAGTGAAGGACCTGAATGCAGGGTGGGTGCTGGACACTAGGGAAAGCAAGCACAAACTCACACCGCAAAGCGCTATTTCTACCACCGTAGATAGCGTACAAATATATAGCAGGTCACTGGATCCGGTACAGGTCTTGAAATCCGGAGACGCGCACTTTTACGTAGCCTAGAAATCCTGGAAAAGTATTTGCCAAGGTTTTCAGGTCCGCCCTTGATGCCATCTTCGCCTGTTGGATTGTGCATTTCTGGCACAGGTCTTGCTATTTTCGTGGATATCGCATCTACTCAAATAGACTGGGACGCTGATGGACTCTGGGTGCTCTTACAAGCGCGACTATGCAATGAAAGCCATCGAAGAAGCCCTCGAGGCATGTTCGATACGATGCAGTGGAACGAGGGCAATGAATAAGTCAGTCAATTTACGCATGGATTGCGCACTGCGGCGGCAGCCCTACCAGAACGTGTGCCTGATTAAAGACTTTTCGATCGGTTCATCCAGTTTCTGGGCGTGAAGCGCGGAGACCACGCCTCCGCCATATATGAAACTTTTGAGGCGGTGTGAGCAGGGTCTCGATGGTGGGAAGGACGAAGTCAGATGGCCTCCGCGAGCCCAGATTGAGACCGGAGCACGTACGCACGATAGAAGATGGTGAATGTCGCAACGGAGAGACCCAGTCGAATTCCACCGAGTCACCAACCGTACAATCCCCAGCCACAACGGATGAGCGATTCGCTTCGGCAACCTGCTACTACTGCGGACGGAAGGACCACTTGGGTCGCTCTTGCGAAAAGAAGCGCAGCGAGAGGGCGAAGAAAGGTCTGGACGCGGCGGTGGAAGAAAGGCGGGAAGGAGACATATCCATCGCCCCTTCCAACAAGCAAACTGGAGGCTGTCCACCTCACACAGGAGAAGATTAAAACGTGGGAAGCTGCAAAAGCAGCCACAAAGACGTTGAAAGCTATTTCGTGGTCCAGCTGTGTGCAGGAGGGGACTGGGTGTGCGTCTGTAACGGAATGGGTTCCTCCAGAGGGCGTTTTCGACCTATGTGGAGGGGGCCCTGGCAGTAGGGGTAGATTACAACGCCAACGACCTCTCTCGAAACTAGCAAGTATGAGTACCGAAGACGGACGAGAAAAGGCGACCTTGTAGCGGGAGGGGGCCTGCTCGGCATACGCTTCCACCAGGTATGTGTGGAACCCTCTGGGGAGCGGGCGCTTTAGAAGTTGTAAGACGGACGAGGCCCACGCCGGACGAGTAGACACTTTCTTCCGATAGGGCCTCCTTAGACGTCACGTGGTCGCTGCTCTTCATTACCGCGGGGCCGTACTGCCTCGGTACCTAAGTACTCTGACCTCCAGCGACCGGGCAGTGCTGTAGTGATCCAATTCTACTTCGGATCACTACAGGAGAGTACATCTACTGTACCCCGCCGGGGAGTAGCCTGCACAGTGTTACACTTGGCTACGCTGTTTCTATCTGTGCTCGTGGCAGGGAGCGTACCACGTGTGCTACCTGGGGCACCTCCGGCTTACAATTCCTTCTACACCAGTTTCAATGCCAGTACAGTAGTTCTTCCTAGTCCACTTTCGCCTGCCGGGACGTAACCTGCGCAGCGGTACGCGTGGTTGCGCTGCTGCCACCTGTACTCGTCGCAGTGCTTCCACCACGTGTAGTTGCGGGGGTATCCTCTGGCTCTACAGTATCGCTCTCAATCCTCTGCAGAATCTCCCTTCGGGTCGGCTCGTCATTTCCGACACCGGCCTGTAGTGCAATACGCACCTGGAAAGGGGGGTGAAAAGAAAGGAAAACATTTGGATATGAAAAGTAGTCCGGGTTTGGGGGACACACGTGTGAATAATTGCACAGTTTTAATTTTTAATTATTTTATTTTATTTAGTTAATTAGTTGGCATTAATTTTGCTGACACTAGATTAGATCTAGAATCTAGAGCCGGGAGCTACTGTACTCGCCCCGGCGGGGCTCTATATAACTTAGCCCTTTGACCGAACAAGTCAATAAACCAACCCGAGTTGCCGGAGTTGAATGTCGCCTTGGTCGAAGTCCGTCTCTCTCAAGACGCTCCCGTTTACCTAAGCCTACGGCATCCTCTATCGCTCGGGGTTCCCTTTTCTCTTTCCTTTATTTCCCTATCCTTTTCTATCTCTAATTCTACCTATTTTTCCCTTATCTTGTGTTGGTGCCATCGGCCTCGGTTGCGACCGAACCGGTGTAGGTGTTTCGAGCCATCGGGCGACACAGTTGACGTAGCGCTGCTACTGTGACCCATTTTCTGACGGAGACCGTTGTAACGACGTCTCCCTCGAAGGGCTCCGTCGTATTACGAGCCAGTGTTGGTACCATCGGTGTCGGTTGCGACCGAACCGGTGTAGGTGTTTCGAGCCATCGGGCGGCACGGTTGACGTAGCGCTGCTACTTTCATTTCATCCCGTCGGGCTGCGTTGCGACGCCCCCGTCGAAGGCTTTGTCGCGTTACAAGGTGTCGAAGAAGCTCAACGAGCATTGGCCTTACAACCCAGTGGAACCGGGGTACCTATGTACGCGCCCCACTCCACACTCGTCGAGCAGATCTCTTCGCAAGTCTCTACCACACCGATCCCGGGCCGGGTTATTTTTTTGTGCCCCCCCCCCCCCATCAGGGATCCGAGCTATTACGAGTCGCAAGCTCGTTTAAACGGAGAAGGGAGAGTCGGACACTCCGTAGCGCTGTGCCGTCGGCAGTTCTTCTTTTTGTTGCTGTTTTTGTTTTTGCTGGACCATCAGACCGCGGTCTCTGCCCGACAGGCGCATTGCACTACAAAAGTGGTCTCCCGACCTAGAATTTTTGTTTATTGTTCAGGAGACCCGACCTAGGATTTTTGTCGACGACAGTCTCGGTCTGAAGACACACTACAAAAGTGGTCTGGGTAACGGACTCTTTTTTATTTTCTTTTTGTTTGTAACTTTTTTGCTGCGTAGGTCCGCTCGTACGAGCGATGTCAACAAGCGCACCCGGGGACGTCGGTCCCGGGGCGAGCAGAGCCGGATCGGCACGAGCGTCGAGGATCCCGAGGGGTCCTCGCACCCGGAGCCAGGCCAATACGGCCACGGACCCCGGAGATCAAGAATCCCCTACGGGGATAGCCGCCGACAAGACTGACCTCGACGAGAAGTTGGAGAAGATGAGCAGCGAAATTTGCGAAGAAGCGAAGAAAAATCTCGAGGCTGAATTAGCCCTCGTCCGGAAGCAACTGGAGTTGCAAGCATCCGAGTTCCACACCGTTTTGGGAGAGCTGTTGGCTCGAGTGGATCTCGTCGAGAAGGAGCGAGGTGAGGCGACCGACGGTCTGGAGCCGGAGGTCCTAGCCTCGTTGAAAATTTCGGTCAAGGACGCGAGGCGCGACGCGAATCAAGCCTTGGAGTCCTTAGGAAAATTTAGAACAAGCATCGATGACCGATTCGATCGCGCCGCGCAACGTCTCAAGGACCTCGAGCAGGCCGCGGATCAAGCTCCGCAAGGATCGGACGACGAGCCGCTCCCTTCGGGTAGAGAGGGGGACCGTCGGTCGAAGAAGGACAAGCCCGCTCGGCAGCGGAGTTCTAAGTCGAAGCCCTCGAAGAAGGACAAGCGACGTGCAAGCAAGGGTCACTGTAGTGACGATCCGGAGAACCGCGACTCACAGTCGGAGTCGCTTGGTCCCTCCGAAGATGGTAACGGCGGATCGTCGACCCATTCGGGCGATTCCGAACGCCGTTCAGAAGACGGAAACGGAATTTCGTCAAGCAAGAAAATTTCCTCCAGACGAGGCGGAGTCACTTCGTCCGCCTCGCGGAGAGACAAGGACGCAGAGCCCGAAGATGTCGCAACGCGGCGCGGGCCGCGATGGGAGGAGTTGGAGGAGCTGAATCCGACCAACTACCTCTTCAAGAAGTTACTTTCGTACCGAACGTACCGCTTGCGGAACCCGCAGACATATTTGTCAAGTTCCCGGCGGACCGCCGTGCGAAAAATTAGGAGAGATATTCCGCCTAAGGTGAAAAAGGACAACACGTTCACAGGAGAGGACGGGGGTCCTTGTGTTGGATTTTTTGGCAAAGTTAGTTCAAGAGTTTGATACTCAAGAAATGAACGAGGGGCAAGCGATCCGCCTGTTGCCTGAACTTTTAAGCGGCATCGCCTTGAGACAGTACACTTCGGTGTCTCAGACGGCCGGGGCCCATCACGGAAAGATATCCGTTTGGCCAGAGGCCGTACAGTGGTTGTTGAGGAGTTTCGCAACCGACGAGGCGATCCGTCAAGCCGTGCTCGCATTGCGAGAAGTTCAGCAAAGACCGCCTGAAGACGAGATGGAATTTTATATCCGTCTGACGGACGCAAGCAACCGATGTGGAAACGTATATTCAATGGAAGAACAGATGACGATGTTTATTGAAGGACTCGATTCGAGTATCAAGCCGATGGTATCTCAATACCGTCAAGACAATCGGGACGTCTCATTTTTAAGACTAGTGAATTTCGCGAAGGCGCATGGCTCGGCAAGCCGCGCTAAGGACAAGAAGACCAAGAAGGTCACGATTCAGACGCCGTCGACGTTCAGGACGGGGAAGAAGCCGAGGGCTTCTTATCCCGGTCGCAAAAGTCACGCCGCAGTCCATTTAGCCGAGTCCATGTCCGCGTCAGATGAGCGCGGTGCGCATGGAAGTAGCGAAAATCACTACGAAGGAGCGTTAGTAGCCGAAGGCGAGTTCATTGAGCCATCGGAGGGCTACGGACACGAGGACTACGGGGACAGCGGGTCGTCAACTTTACCGACGCCTGCATACACGACGGAGTCGTTTTCGGAGCCCACGGATCCCGTGATGATGTTTCGGGGGCGCGGCCACACGCCGGCGCCGCGCATTCCGATGGAAGACAAGGGTACGACGTTTCGAAGGCCAGGCTGGATGGGACGGCCGCAACGCCAAGGAAGGCCGCCGGCCCGTGGAGGACCTAGGACGCCGTATCCCGTTAAGACGCACGGTCTGGTGTGCTATCATTGCTATGAAAAGGGGCACGCCGCGCCAACGTGCATTCTTTCCCTCCGGGAAATGCACCGAGTTTTGGAAAATTATGAGGCGTTGTCTCCGATGGAGAGGTTAGGGATACCATCGACGAGTTACCTGAAGGTCAAGAATTGGTTCGATTTGCAGACAGCGAGCACGCCGAGTGCTTCAACGCCGAGGTCGAACCAACCCTTCAGAGGGCCCACCGCGGGGTCCGCGCCGTCGGATGTGAGAAGGATCCCGCAGCGGCAGGAAAACTAGAGAGGGGAATCTCGCATGAGTCGCGAGAGGCACAGGGTCGACGTACTGTGCCCGGGGCTCAGCCCCGTTCCCCGTCTCTAAAGGAAAAATCAGGCCTCGAGGAGGAGGTTGTTGGATTGGTGGATAAGCCCAAAGGGCCAGCTCAAGTCAAGAAAATTTTGAGCCGAGCCCGAGATCATCCGCTGGAAGAAGTTCGAAGACCCTGGTACAGGGTTAAGCGAAGGGAGTATCCAGAGAAGATTTTGGTCCTTGCGCGAAAAAACTACAAAGTTTACGCGGACATCGGACCCACAATTGGATTGATGAGCCGGGTGTTGTCTGTTTTAGACACCGGCGCGGGACCAAACCTTGTGTGAAAATCGGAACTCCCAGCTGGAATGGAATCTCTAGTGTCCTACGGACCGACCCAAGATATCTGCGACGCGAACAATAGGCCACTCCGGACTCTCGGCACAATTAGATTGCCTGTGAGGCTTGGAAAATTTGTGGCCGCAGCCGAATTTATTGTATGCAAAAAACTAGGCGTCCCGCTAATTCTAGGCGCGGACTACTGTGACCGGTTTGTGGAAGCATTTTATCCAAGGAAGAAAACGGTTGGGTTGGCGTATTGCTCGGAGGTTCCCATAGTTAGGCGGTTCTCGACGAGAAAAGGGAAGAAGAATCTCGTCCCGGGAGAGGACGAGAATAATGGAAAGGTGGAGCGAATTTCCCCTAAGGTAAAAGTGGCAAGAGCCACGACTATCAAGCCAGGGACGCAAAGCGTCGTGGAGTGCACCTCGAAGAGGGCGGGCTTGGTTGTGGTTCAGCCGTACTCGACGTTGTACGAAAGGCACGGGCTGACGTGGACAAATGGTGTTGTTCAGGTCGAGCCTGACCGGCCATTTCGTTTACTCGTTGCCAATTTTACGACGTACTCTGTCAGGGTGCAAAAAGGCCAAGTGGTGGCAGAATTATTACCGCACCCGAGAGCCGCGCTCGAGAGCAAAACCACCATTGGTGAAGTTCTCGGAATTCAAGAAAGGAAGAAGGAAAATTTTCCTAATTCCACCAAGACGCCTACGGGCGAGGCAAGATGCGAACCGTCGGATCAAGATCGCGAGGACCAGCAAGTAGAACGGGAGGAAAGGCTCTCCGCGACGGCAACTACCACGCCGGAGCGGCGGATTGAGCCTCCCCCGCCGGACGTGGAGGAACTCGACCTGAGCCACGTGCCGGACCGGCTGCGCGAGCGGTTCCGTCGCTAGATTGAAATAGAAATGGATAGGTGAAATACTGTGAAACCAACGCAAGGTAGTACCTTGTGTTGGTTCCACAGTGCCTGATTGCGATCCGCATTGTGACGACTGGAGTCATCGGGCTCTTGTGTTGGTTCTTTTGTTTGTTGTTGGTGCCATCGGCTTTGATTGCGACCGGACCGGTGTAGGTGTCTTACCCATCGAGACACGTGGTTGTAGCGCTGCTACCTGTTTACGTCCCCCGATGGAGGCTGTTGCGACGACGTCTCCCTCGAAAGTCCTCTTAT
>NW_005178644.1:278845-279881 GCF_000350225.1 Chondrus crispus | reverse complement strand
CGAAGGCCTTGTCGCGTTACACGGTGTCGAAGAAGCTCAAAGAGAATTGGCCTTACAACCCAGTGGAACCGGGGTACCTAAGTATGCGCCCCACCCCGCACTCGTCGAGCAATTCTCTTCGCTAATCTCGACCACATCGATCTCGGGCCGGGGTGTTTCTCTGTGCCCCCCTATCAGGGATCTGAGCTACTACGAGTCGCAAGCTCGTTTAAACGGAGAAGGGAGAGTCGGACACTCCGTAGCGCTGTGCTGTCGGCAGTTCGTCTTTTTGTTGCTGTTGTGGTTTTTGCTGGGCCATCGGACCGCGGTCTCTGCCTGACAGGCGCATTGGACTACAAAAAGGTAGGGTATCCTGTTCCCTTATAGCATTGATCGTGTAGGTCCGTCGGCTTACCCGTCGGCAATTGTACATACTGCTCCGGCTGGTGTTCTTTCCTCACAGCATCCTTTCCATTGGAGAGAGAGACCGTAACAAATAATGTGTGTGCACTTGAGGCATGGGGTCTGGTCTTTGTGATGCAAGAAAAATAAGGGTCGTCTTGGAACGTGCTGGACCCATCTGGTCGCATCCAGTTAGGCTAGTTATTTCCGCAACCGAGCTCTACTGTACCTTCCATGTGGTTTCGGACAACGTCGATGCTTCTAATTGCCTCCGTCGGTTACACTCTCCTTGTAGACACCTGCACCACGTCCCTCCGCTCCTTCTTCACTAAGTCCGTATGGCGAGATTCTTCCGAGCTTATCACCACGAGTACCCAATTCCTTCGTAGCAGCGGCCCCGTCTGCGATCATCATCGCGGCAGTGATGTTGCGTCTCCCTCCCTCTTCGGCTCTTCCCGCATCAACGTTTCCCTTGTGACTATCGCGTTTCGCGTCTTTGTCCGGGGGATGCTGCACCGAATTCTCACTACCAGTGAGGTCCACTTTCTAATTGCTGCCGTCGACAGCTGGCTGCTTGACGTTCTTCTTCTCTTCCCTCGCCGTTCTCCTTTCTCTTATCCATTTTCCGTGCACCTCTGTTACTGCAGTCACACCT
>NW_005178644.1:254815-277943 GCF_000350225.1 Chondrus crispus | reverse complement strand
ACAAGATCGTGGACCACGGCTACGACGGGGAGAAATTAATTCTGAAGGTGGAATGGTACGGTTATACGCCCGAGGACGCGACGTGGGAGCCCATTGAGCAATTGCCCCGCAGCGCGGCGGTCACGTATTTCCGAAGGAAAAGATTATCCTTGCCCGCGCAGATCGCGCAAGCTCAATCAGGATAGTGGTAACCAAGAATTTCACATGTCAGTGTCAGTGCGGTAATCCGCGCGGGGCATAGCGAGCCGACCTGAGGGTCGAGAAAAGGAGAATGATGAGATGGAACGAACCAGGTGAGGGGCCTTCAGACAGCCAACCCGCAAGTAGAAGCAGCGCGCGCACGAGTGGGATGAGCGTCGTGATGAGATACTCAGGTCGGAAGTCGCGTAACGATGTGCCAAGCGAGAAAAGAACGCTGGAAGAACGGGAACATAGGCTGGAAAGTCCACCTCCTTCACTCTTACCTTCATATCTGTTCGGTCTCGTTTTTGTTTTATTTGTGATTGCTTTTGTGTTGTTCTATTTTATTTTATTTTTGAGGCGTTAGGGACACGACCCGCACCGCAGAGGTCGGTCAGCAAGTCTATGAGGAGTCCAAGGAGGACATTGAAGAGGCGATAATCTTCGAGATCAATTCCGCCTTTGACAAGGTTACGGCCGACGCCTGCGTCGCGGGATTCCCACCATTCAGGGCAAGGCCGAGGAGGAGCAAAGAGATGCACGAGATCATGACTCTACGACGGGTGTTCCAACGTCATAGATAGAGCCAGAAGGAGATGAGGCACTACACACATTTGGAACACACACGCACAATCGCCGAATGCCCGTGAAATTACGAATGGGATCAGTGGCCCACACGCGCGTGAAGCGTAATTTATTTGAGAATTTAATGGGTGTCGAAAGCGAACTATTGAGCGAGCGGTATCAGAGCGAACGCCGGCCTTGTCAACTCGCTTCGAATGTGTTGATCAGGCTCGACAAGCCGTGAGACGGACGTTTAACAAACGAGAGGATCCCCGAGCAGGGACAATGTCCATGCCTACTTGAGATTGAGAAATCACCAGAGGGGATGCCGTCCAAAGGGGACGACCCTGTTGGTCAGACGGTTGTGATCGACACACCCGCGAACGCATTTATTCACGAACGGCGTACTTACCAGTTTACAGCGATGACCCCCTCTCTTTCTTATTTTCGTTTTCATGTTTCTGTTTTGCTTTGTTTTATTTTGTTTTGAGGCTGGAGGCGTCTCCCTGGACCACGCCGGGAGGACGCGAGGGAAATAAGAAGAACCTAAGTGAGAGATGATGCTCGGATCATGGCGCCGACGGCATGACGTGCTCCTGGTGGTCTCAATGAGTTGGAAACGAAAGGATTGTGAAAAGCGATCTGTAGGTCCTATTTGCGCACAGTATCACCGGTCGTGTTTCTACATGCGAGTCACCTCCACCGGGGAAGCGAGGCCTTTCGAGATGGAGATCTCCAACTGACTGACGAGGGAGGGGAGGTGAACACAGTCGATCCCTCACACACAAAAAAAATGGGGAAAATAGTTGTATGTTTTCAGTAACAAGATCGTCACTCTCGTTAGGTTCAATGAATAGAGAAGGAAAGGTTGAAGGTGGGGGCCGCATGAATAATGTCGTGGATGGAGGGAGAATTGTCAAGGATTCGGGTATTTTTCGACTCTAAGGCAAGACGCCAGAGAGGCAGAGCTGAAACAACGATTCTGCCATGCTGTCTGCATCTCTAGGGGACGTGAAGGAGAGGACAATCTGTCCAATCTGACCGAGCTGGAGGAGGTGCTAACAGGGGTTCAAAGTTGGGTTGCAGGTCGTCGAAGCCGGTTCGTTTTTGATAATATATGGTCGCGCAACAAAAATGACGAGAGGATCTTGCTAAAGCTTTCCCACGCTGCCAGCATCGCGGCGCGAAATGGTGAGCCAACTGGCAAGGTTTTGTACCCCACAAGAGATCCGACATCGACAGAGCGGGGCTACAGGAGTCACGGTCAAAAAGAAAAATCAAGAGAGGGTTGCACCGGAAATATACCGGAGTTGTGAAGATGGTACCTGAAAACGCTCAAAGAGACCAGAGGGACAGGGGGAAATCGGCGCACAGGAAGCAAGGGACGAGTACGAATCGCTCTACGCAAAGCTTCGCTCGTCTGTACAGGTTCTGGACGCCCGTGGCCGCAAACGGTCTTCGTCTTTCGAGGATACGCACAGCGCATTGCGTGTCATGAACAAACCGGATATGATCCGTCTGGCAAAGTTGAGGGATTCATGGGGAAAAGGTGATGCTGGCATCGCAAGAAAGTATGCGACGCATATGAACAGTGTGGGGTCGGTTGACTTTCGAGATTTGGCGAACAGGAAAGGCCCAGTGGTAAGTCCTCATGATCTTACGCAGGATCTCGCAGTCTACGAAGACGACCGCGGGTGGAGGCCCTAGCTGGAACCAAAGGTGGGTGATCAAGGTTTTGGTTGATGAAGGGTGTGTGACAACGGGAGGCGTACCTCTTGAGGGTGAAGAGACGCACCACGATACGAGGGGAGAGTCCGAAGGGCAGGCAGTTGTTGTTGGATGGCCCACCGCGTAAGCCGCGGGACCTCCCCGAGTACACAGCAACAACACCCCACAAATATCGACAAGTGTCGCGATGCCCAAGTGGAACACAGGACACCGCTCGGAATTTTCAATTAATTTTAAGGAGAAAGCGACGCCGTCGAGCGCATGGGACGCTGAGCTTTTTTTTGGGATAAGTGAGCTGCACACGGTTCGCGACCACGACGAACGTTGCCTCTGTCGAGACAACGTCAGCCGATCGCGCTTATCTCCTTTTTTTTGTCAATGTTTTTGTTTTGGGGTTGCTTTCTATTTTGTTTTGTCACATCCTAGATGTGACACCCCCACCCCACCTCACACTACGGACGCCGGTCAGCCGACATGTTACGATCAAGAGGGGGCTCAACCGGGACCCGGAACGAGAGGGATGACTGGCCGAGGTGCGCGAAGGACGATCAAGAGAAAGACCCGACGGGTACAAAGCTGACAGTACGATCCGCGTCGTGGAAAGACGTGTTGGAAATCGTGAAGGATGCCCGTCGACCTTGTACCCAACTTTAATTCCGTCGCGACTCCCTTTATTACTATTTTTCCTTCTGGGGATGAGCAGGAACCAGCGATAAGACACACATCAAAGTACAGCATCCGATCGCGAGAGCAGGACGGCGCTCGCCGAAGGGAAACGATGGCTCGCGTGTAGAAGGACAAACGTTTCGTGGACCCGCGAGGAAGACGGGCACGACTACCGAAAACGAGGACGGTGTGCAAATGGCCAGTAACTCTCGCAAGGACTTTACCAAGTATCGACGATTTGGTACTGTAGGCTCTAAAGCCTGCGCGAGAGCAGAACCCCTTCGAGGAGGTCACATTTCGTAGCACCTCGTACGAAGAAGATTGTATTCGTCAAAGACAGGAATGTCATGAAGTGATACGAGCTCCGACGCCCTTTATGAATCTTTTTATTGTTGCAGTGTCGACGCGGGGGAGATTAGAACAATGGCCACAGATTTCTGTTAACGTTTCGTAGACACGAGTGGCCTCGGTCGCACGACAACCGAACGAGGAAAAGAATGAGGTTTTTGTCCCCACACCCTGCCATCACCCCCCCTATGAGTCTTTTTATTGCACGACTAAGCAGGCCTCAGGCGACAAATGACGAGTTGCGGGAGTCCGCAACTACTGCAAGAGGAATTCGACAGGTCTGCTTTGATAAGAATCGTAGACGGGACCGCTGCTATGACTGAATTGATTACGCATGGTGACAAGCTCGGGACGATCTCGCCAGGTTGTGCAAATGAAAAAAAATGGAAACGGGCGACTCATCAGAAACTGCAATGAGGGTGTAACTTTCCATGGGCATTGAGAAGCAACGCTATCTTTTGGCACTAAGGGGACCGTACAGTAGGACCCGGTGTCGGAAATAACCGACTCAAGCGAGCGCGACCGAACGGGTCAGGCAGGTTTATAACGAACCATATTTTTTTGTGAACCTCAAAACCCCCCTACCACTTTGTTGACCGTGATAACGGACGTCTACAGTGGCGTCGCGATAACAGTTGAGGGATGACGTCGCTCGTATGGCGTCGACCATATTGTATTTTTCATGGGAACCGTGTGAGGACAGCCTCACACAAAAAGGGAAATTTGGGAGAATGAGGAGGAAAATGGGAGACGCACGCTGTGATAGGAGGATGGCAGAAGGAGAACGTGTGAGAAAGAGGAGGGAAATGTGACGAGAAAAAAGAGAAGGGAGTGGCAGAATGGGGATGCGACCGCAGAGGCGGGACGCATACAAAAAAAAGAGGAGGAAAGTGAAGGTAACGGGGGATACGCAGGTGATTCATTTTATTATCCAAAAGCTACAGGATGACGTCAATAACCAGACGTCACCCCAAACGGGTAATAATCCGAGAACGGATCACGGGGAAGTCGCTCTAAGCGGCAGGTCATTGGGGCGGCACACCCAAGGATTTTTCCTTCGGGAGTGAGGTAACGAGTCGAGCAAGGACTCGCAGATCATCGAGGGAAGCCCCTTGGAGTGCTTCACCTTCGATGCCATGAGCGCGGAGCAATGTGCAGTAGATGTCAATGGCTCCGTCGCTCTTTTTGGGAATTGATGGGGACGGTGGGGAAGACAACGCTTCCCTAATCGACAGAGTTTCGGTATGCCCTGCCGAGGGGATATCGACAGCAGGAGGAGCAGCGGCAGGGGCTGCAGGGAGAGGGGAATCTGGAGCAGACGGTCGGGGGCAAACGTCGTCTGCGCGGGGATCTATGGCTCGTATGGGAGCTACGTCAGGGGTTGGAACTTGGTTGCCGAATTGGCGACTGAGGCGCGCTTCGGAGGGAGAGCACAAGGCGGATGTCCACGGGTTGAACCAGACAAAGTCACCCGCCGCACTGTGACTTCGTCCGGGAGAAAAGGACGGGCGTCGCCTCGCGAAGGATCGGGATGAGTTGATAGGGGGAACAACATCCCAGTCGACCTGATTGATCTTTTCGAGTAAGGAGTGCAGTTCGAAGTCCGTGTCTGCTCCGCCCAAGGGCACAGTATAGTCCAAAAGGCACATGAGCTCGACGAGCTTCGGAGGAAGATACCAAAGCCGCCAACAATCGTACGCCTCCCAGAGCAAGGTGGCGGCTACCTTCACGCACCACTCCGTCAAAAAGACAACCCACAACCCGTGACGAGGATCAGTGAGATGGCTTCCAAAGTAGGTAAGGATGGGACCGAGCTCTGCCCAAAACCCTTGGCAGACCTCAAATTGTCCCCACCATGAGGGGAGTTGCTGGTACCGGTTGGGGTAGTGTGACCGAGCAATTTCCCCCGCCTCAACCATTTGGTAAGCTAGGAAATATCCCGTGTCCGATCTCATCCTACGCTCGAATCGGACCGTATGCTGGAAGAAGGGGATGTTCCCGCGTTTCATATATCGGAAATTGAGGGGGAGGATTGCGGGCGTGTATGACATGGCATCGTTAGTCACCGTCAGTTGTTTATGCCACAGGCGGTCCGCCTCGAGCACGGGGTCACCCCATGTCCAGCTGAGGAGGTTGTCAAGGTAATCACGCTCCCCCTCCGTGCGAAACTTCCACGTGTCACATCCGAAGGACGGAGGGATGAGGGCATCGGATAGGGATAGGTCGAGGCGGTCGAGAACGGCTTCCATGAACCGCAGGGATAGGCCCTGTCGGCCACGAGGGGAGGAACGACGCAGGATAGAAGGGGGAATGGCGACACGGGCACGCCAATCGTAGGAGGAAATGGCTTGAAGGGGAAGGTGACCCGGGAACATCCCCGCACCGTCGGCAAAGTCGCGCCCGATGTTAGTGACGTCGCGCACGTCGATGGCGGAAAACCAAGGAGTGGCCGCGTACAGTAAGGGATAGTCGCGCATGGATATACCTTGGAGCTCGGCTAGTGAGGGGTATCGACAAGGGGCTGATGAAGGATGGAGATCGGGATGAAAGACCGGTTCAGGAACGTTGGTGTTCGGGGGAAGTCGGGGTATGGAAGGAAGGTCGCTAGGAATGGAAGGCGTGTGTGAGAAGCCCACACCGCGGCGACCGCGGGCGGTATGTCCGACAGTGGGATCCGATGAAGGAAACATGAAGATCGTCTTACTCTCACGCGAGCGGCGACCGATGGTCGGGAGAAAAAGGAAGAAGTTGGGAAGCAAGGGAGTGAAGCCGCTGCGCGAGAGCGCTCAGAAGGGGGATATGTAGTGCAATACGCACCTGGAAAGGGGGGTGAAAAGAAAGGAAAACATTTGGATATGAAAAGTAGTCCGGGTTTGGGGGACACACGTGTGAATAATTGCACAGTTTTAATTTTTAATTATTTTATTTTATTTAGTTAATTAGTTGGCATTAATTTTGCTGACACTAGATTAGATCTAGAATCTAGAGCCGGGAGCTACTGTACTCGCCCCGGCGGGGCTCTATATAACTTAGCCCTTTGACCGAACAAGTCAATAAACCAACCCGAGTTGCCGGAGTTGAATGTCGCCTTGGTCGAAGTCCGTCTCTATCAAGACGCTCCCGTTTACCTAAGCCTACGGCATCCTCTATCGCTCGGGGTTCCCTTTTCTCTTTCCTTTATTTCCCTATCCTTTTCTATCTCTAATTCTACCTATTTTTCCCTTATCTTGTGTTGGTGCCATCGGCCTCGGTTGCGACCGAACCGGTGTAGGTGTTTCGAGCCATCGGGCGACACAGTTGACGTAGCGCTGCTACTGTGACCCATTTTCTGACGGAGACCGTTGTAACGACGTCTCCCTCGAAGGGCTCCGTCGTATTACGAGCCAGTGTTGGTACCATCGGTGTCGGTTGCGACCGAACCGGTGTAGGTGTTTCGAGCCATCGGGCGGCACGGTTGACGTAGCGCTGCTACTTTCATTTCATCCCGTCGGGCTGCGTTGCGACGCCCCCGTCGAAGGCCTTGTCGCGTTACAAGGGGTCGAAGGCCTTGTCGCGTTACAAGGGGTCGAAGAAGCTCAACGAGCATTGGCCTTACAACCCAGTGGAACCGGGGTACCTACGTACGCGCCCCACTCCACACTCGTCGAGCAGATCTCTTCGCAAGTCTCTACCACACCGATCCCGGGCCGGGCTATTTCTCTGTGCCCCCCCCCCCATCAGGGATCCGAGCTTCTACGAGTCGCAAGCTCGTTTAAACGGAGAAGGGAGAGTCGGACACTCCGTAGCGCTGTGCCGTCGGCAGTTCTTCTTTTTGTTGCTGTTTTTGTTTTTGCTGGACCATCAGACCGCGGTCTCTGCCCGACACGCGCATTGCACTACACGGCCGCACCAGTTTTCCCACAGGTTCCACTAGGATACAGTGGCAAGTCGATTTGGGTTGATCGACCTTGGTATGACGGAGTCGGAGGCACCTGGGAGCTGAGGGAGGAAATTGCTACAGCAGCAAACGGTTATTATATCTCCGTCTGTGGCAAGAGGGAACTTACATTTAGGCTCTAAGGCAACACGTTCGTCGAACCCGCAAGTGTAGCAGAGCACCTCGCAGCATTGTTTGTGATTGGTGGTCGGTTCTGACTCCGTTACAGCTTGGCCCTAAATCCTTCATCTCTACGAGCTGAGATATGGGTTGAGGGAAGGCGCTTTCAGGGAAAGGTGACGAAGACGTGGATGAACAAAGCCAGTCTGGAACTGATGGCATCATTATCGGATGCAGACTTCGACAATACCATTCTGGACATGGACTTTTTCCAGTTCCACCCGGATAGAGCCGTCCGAGAAAGGCTAGGTGAGTTACTGCGGAACCACCGCGCAGTGTTTAAGGGGCTTGGCAAAATCAAGAATGCGCAGCACAGAATCCAACCCGGAGAGGGTGTCATTCCCGTTTGTTGCTCTGTACGGAGACGTTCTTCTCGAGAAGAAGAGGTAAAAATGAGCAGAGAAGCAGAAACTACTCAAGAGTGGCGTCGTAGAGACGGCTTCATTGCCTTAGGCCGCCCACAATGTTTCTGTAGAAAAGAAGGACGGCACTCTGCGAGTAACTTCGGACTTTAGAGCTTAACGCGCTGACTTTCACCGATATATACCCCGTGGAGGATGTACGCGGTACCCTGGACTGGATGGGAACAAAGAGTATCTTTTCAACGTTTGATCATAAGGGCGGATTTTCCAGATCGAGCTCGGAGAGAGTTCGCGCGATTTGACAGCTATCCGAAAATTGTCGGGTTGCTCCGGCACATCGGCCATCCGTAAGGAATGAAGAACTCGACCGCCGTGTTCAAGCGCATCGTTAACCTTATCAAGGGAAGCAGGAAGTTCTTGATATCCGGGCGTTCATAGATGATGTCAGCCAGGCCACAGACACTGTGGAGAAACATCTCGAAAACGTGGAGTCGGCACTGAAGACGATTTACGACGCCGGTGCAAGGCTGAGGCTGTCAAAATGCCAATTTGGCGTGCGTGAGGCCGAGATATTGGGTCACAAGATCGACAAAAACGGCATTCGGCCGTCGGACACGCATGTGGCAGCGATTGGACAGGTCGTTGAGCCACGGGGAGGGCAGGAGCTCATGCATTTCCTTGGGTTGATGAACGTGTTCGCCGACTTTATCAACCAGTTCTCAAAGACATCCTAATCTCTACACGAGGTCCTAGTCGGGACCGGTTCTAACAGAAGGAAGAAGAGGGGGCGGAGATTGGTCATTCGAAACTGGAACAGGTGCTAGGGAGAACGGCGGAGAAGGGCACACATGGACCTAAAAGGGGTCTTGAGTGTCGTATAATGGATATAATCTGGTCTAAGGTGTCGTACTGCACAAGTGAGCAGTCGTGCATCTAAGTTTTGATCTAGTATTGTTACTGATCCAATATTAGGATCCTCCCGTCCTCGCCGCCGAGTGCCTTTCAGAAGACCCGTCCATCTCGTCAAACGACGATCTCGGCAGAAGTGGGGACTCCCGCCTTCGATCGGTTCGCGGGGTCCCAGCAACGCCACCGCCGATCCTGAGAAGTCGCCGGTCATTGTCGCTCGTGCCTTACCTCCGTCCGATGCACCCGAAGTCCCCGGCGGCTCCAGCGTAGTACCTTCTTGGTCTCGCCCATTGCCGTTAGGGTCGCCACGAGGCTCCGTTCAACCCTTGCGGGATGACCGTCACGAGAAGACTTGGTTGACGCCCCTTTCGCAGCCCCATTGTCCGCAGACTTGTAAAATCGATCGTTGGGTCTTGAGCTGCTTCGCTCACTGCCAAGTCCGTTTTCTTGATCCGTGTACTGCCCGAAGAATGTCTCAACGTTCGAATTTTCGTGAGATTTGCCAGTGGGACACTGCCAAAAATTAAAATTGTGCAAATCTACAAATTATGTATTAATCTAAACATTATTTAAAATTCAACAAATGATTTATTATTAGTATTCATGCAGAATTGAACTCGCGACCAAAAAAAGGGTAGCAGGGGAGTGGTACCGAAGCACACCACCCCTGCTGAAACCCCTTCTCCATCGCCCCGCCTTTGCGTGCGCACGACTACCGACCTTTCTGGCGGTGCCAGAAGTAAATTTCCAACCAATTTATATCCGACGATTTCGTGCTACAGTATCGGCCCCCTGTGCATCGGCCCCCCTTGATTAGTGAAAATAAAGACAGAGTATAATGTTAGAGAAGTAAATGAACTTTTCTGTATCGGCCCACCGCCCACCCTTGCATTTCAATAAAATTCCTCCCCTGCGCAATTTTACACGTGGCTGCAGTCGAGGCATTGCCCGCCGCAACATTTAATATCCGAAGCTCTTCTGCCAGCAGGGGGCGCCGCAACTCCTGCAGCCCAGCCTCCCCCCTCTTCGTAACCTCCTGTTCCGCTTTCCACCACTTCCGGACGTCAGCTCGCGCTGCAGAAGCGTCTCCACCCGCACGGCGACAGCTGCGCCCACGACTCCGTCGTCCCCGCAGACGTGCCACACGCCCGCGGTGCGCCTGCCCCACACGCGCGTCGCTGCCGTCGCGTCGGCAAAGTTGATCGCGGAGAAGAGGCTGGCTCGTGCACAAAGTGCAGGGGGAGCTGATAGGACAGCCGATCTGCACCGCCAGATCGCGCGCTCATCCCTCACGTCTTCATCGAGACGCACGCCGAGTTGGTGGCGCGCAACGCCGTCGACCTCTTGTCTCCGCCGACCCTGCCGCGCTCCATGAGCCCTTCGTACAGCTGCCTCTCGTCCAGCTCGCCCTCCATCCCGTCCCTGCTCTTCGCCGACACGTTCTCCCTCCGCAAGTACCTCCCGATCCAGCGCATTAGCTCCCCAGCGTCATACAGGTTGATCACCTCGTCGTACCGCCGATAAATCCCCCGCGTCCTCTCCGTGTCACTCTGCCCTGTTCCCGTCGTAAAACTGGTGCAGGTTGCACCTGAGCAACTTTCCCACGAATGTCCAATAGATCTCCCGATAATTCACCCCGAAATGCTTCCCCTTCAACATCCGATTGAAAGAAACATGCTTCCCCACCGCATCGCGTAGCCCACCTCGCCAGTTACGTAACAGCGGTTTTAACATTGCCACCCCCACAATATTATCAATCTTATCCTCGAAAACAGGCATCCGTCAGTACTGAGACTCAAAATCTTATTCCAGCAGCTCAGTCAAAGTGCTGGTAACCGTAAAAGCAACGGCGTCAACTCTGGGACGCATGAGATTTCGGACATCGGTCTCGTCCAAGTCGAGCACGTCGTGAATAATCTGAGACTCTTATTTCTCCATACCGCCTGAGCGCCAGCAACAACGCAGAGCCACTCCGTTGTTCCGTCTTTTTCAATCGCCATGGTATACAGCCATGCCGCCTGCCCTATGTTACGGCCCACCCCGTCCGCCCCGTGCTGTATCAGCGTGCCAAGATGCACCATACTGTCTTCCTCAATCGCATCCTCAAGCAGCTTCAGAGCCCGCGCAGCGTTCTGCAACCCCGTCTCCTCCATCCGTCAGGAGGAGAGCCAGATTCAACTTAGTGTTACGACTGCGCACGCTCGTACAGCTCTAGAGCGCGGACCTGTTCCATTTCCACTCCTTCCGTGCCGTGGTGTAGCATCAGACCAAGATTGTCCAATGCACGCACATCGTCCCTTCTGTCAATGGCAAGCTCGTACAGCTCTGAGGCGCGAACCCCGTTCTTCACGACCCCCCCGCGCCGTTCTGCAGTAGGAGGCCGAGATGCACCATCTCCCATTCGTACAGCGTTAACCGTGTTCGTCTCGACTCCCTCAGTGCCCTTGTGAAGGAGGAGACCGAGATTGACCATCGAAGCGACATCATTACCCTTCTCGATCGCACGCTCGAACTTGTCTATGCCGTGTTTCTCTCGAATCCCTCCACATCATATGCCAGCAGCGTGCGAAATTGAATATAGAATGGACATGATCTTGTTCCTCAATCGCTCTCTTCCATAGTTTGACAGCCCGCGCTCCATCCTTCCCAACTCCGTCGTTCCCATCCCTCATTAGGTTGCCCAGCTTGTATATCGCGTCGACACACAGGTCTACTTCGATCGCACTTTCGTGCAACTACACGGCGCAAGCCGCGTTCCTATCGACCCCCTCTGCGCTCTTCTACAACAGCAAGCCGAGAGCGACCATCGCGCTGACGTCATTCTTGTCGATCGCGATTTCGTACAACTATGCAGCACGGACTGCATTCATGTCGACCCCGTCTGCCCCCTTCTCCAGTGGTGTGCCGAGACTCACCATCGCGGCAATATGACCGTGATCCCCAATCGCACGTAGGTCCTCAGTTCGATCCCTCTCTCCATCTACTTTTTGATGCGTACTTATCTCTCTGCTTAACCGCAGTGTTGGAACACCTCCCGTCGACTTCCCCAATGAAATTGAACTCAAGAACCTCCTGAAGTTGGTTTGACCATTTTCTTCCGACTGCTGTGAAGTTTGAAAAGAAGATCTTCTCTGTAGCTCGTGCCACGTTTGATCATCTTAACGTATTATTTCATTCGTTCGCGGAACTGAACGTTTTCATCGTGCTTCTTCTTTGGTCAACGTAGTCAAATTCTATGGCTGTACGACGATGAGCTGCCAGAAAAGGCTCGAATCGATCATTCTTGGGAGTACTTTGACACTTGTGTGTGCTGAGTAGCTGTGGCAATGGAAGGCGTGTCGGCATTAGCGAACATCGGATCGTCGAGCATGGTGATATATGAGCGGTGGCGGGCTCGGGTGTGGGAAAGGAAAGAGGTGTCCCACCCCGACTACCTGCCAACCGAAAACGTCAACCTGTTTTTCGATATCTGTTACAAACAATTACGACATGCTGGATTTTTTGAAATCATCCGCCTGCACTGTTGCAAAATCTTGCCTGTAACCGCTAGCACTCCCACGCACAGAGAGCGACCTTCAACAATGCTTTGAGCTTCGGTGGCGATTTTTTTACGATTCGCGATGTGGGCAAGCTGGGCACCATGCCCATCTGCTTCGTCCAGGTCATTCTGTGCGGCTTCGACGTCGTCTAAGGTATGAGAAGACACCGTCACTGCCCCCGTCTGCTGGTCGTGCTTAGAGTGCGGGATGTTGGGCGCGGCGCAATTTACGTTGAACCTGCTAGCGCAAGAACTGCTTGGTTGTTCGGGGGAGGCACAGACGGACGGATCACCGGGAATTCATTGTTGTGTACTATTCGAACTTTTTTTGGTATAGCACTAATATTTAGGTTCTATTACAAGCCTCTAGGTTTGAGTACTACCGCTCGCTGTCGAAACTTATCGGATCAAACTGGGAAGACGTGAGCTCGCTAACGCCCACCAAGCCATCGCACACATCTCCGATCCAATCGCAGACATATTTCTTGAATGCTGAAGGTCTGAGAACGACGCGGTCGCAGTCCTTGCCCTCCTTTATCGAATACGGGCAGACGTACGAAAAGGTTATCTCCCTCGTATCGTTTGCATACTCAAAAGTCTCCCCGCTGGCATCAGATATCAGAGTCTTCTCCAGCTCTTCTGGAGCAACCCTCTCAACTATTTCGCGCAACGTTTCGTGAATACCCAGCGTTGCATTCGGTAACAAATGTGAAAGCACGTCAGTGAACATTGCGTGCGAAACTCCACCTTTGCTCAGAACCTTCAGCAACGCAGAGTGTATATCGCTCTCCTCTACACCATCGTCGGATAATTTTGTCGCAATGCCCAGCGCTGTCCTCGCCAGTGCCACCTGTATTACGCAGCGCGTCGCGATCCAGGCATCGAGGCGGGCGAGCGTCAAAATTGATGCTACGCCAGCCCTGAGGCGCTCTTTTCCCAATCGTAGTCCAGCCCACTCCTTGTAAATATCCCGAGCGGTGTCAAAAACGAACAAGATGTCAACGCCACTCTCTCCAAATATTATCGCTCTCTGAATGCCCAGGCGGCACCACTGTACGCCAGTGGTCTAGGCTACGAGAGGTAATACAGTCAATACATGCTCGCATAATTTTATCAATCCCGCCGCTGTCGTCATCTGCAAACGCAATTCCCATCATTTTCACGTCTTCGCCAGCAGCATTGTTCAGAGCATGAATGATGTAGTCGACTGAGGCACTCTTCAGCTTGTTTTGAACCGGAATACAAGTGACGTCCCACACCTTGGCCAGCCTGGTCCAAACCGTTCGCTTGAGGCTGGACATATATGACGACGCCTTGTCAGCCACCTCCGCAGAGAGATTAGATGCCCCTTGAATGTCATTGAAGATGCATGCACCCGAAATCTCCTCCTTGGATGCTGCTCTCAGAGCACTGGTAAGCGATCCGCTTTCGAGAGCCATCTTGTATGCAGTGCGAGCCAGAATGGTAGGAGACAATTGCGGCGGTAGAAGTGCGCCGTTTGTAATGCCTAGCTTCGCCACATCGAGTGGTGGTACCGCCGCTCGAGTGCCCCCTCCCAGCGGTCCGATCCCATCGCCTTCAGCGATCTTCAGAGGCGAGGGAACCCACCTATAGTCTGCAAGTCCTGGCGACTGCTCCATCAGAGTAAGGTTGCGCATGCAACGACGCGTGATATCATCAGAGGCATATTTCATCACCACGACGAGGTCGCGTTGAAGCGGGGTGATTGTGTCAAGGAATGCCTCGTCCTTTTAACGCTTCTTCTTGGTCGCAATGACTGCGCGCTCGGCAGCGGCGGCAGCCAGGCGTCCTCCACGAGACGAACTTGCAACCAGGACCTCCAACGCAGCCTTGGCATGCGAGAGCTCCATCACCTGCGCATTCGCCGAGCCACCTCGATCATTAACGAATTGATCTTCTCTCCTTGTAGCTTTTGCACTTCTTGCATTGTCTGCATATAAATGTGTTGCTCATCAGCCCTCGCTCTCTCACGGTTGAGCAGTGATGCGATCTGCCGCTGCAGTACAGCTGCGTCGACACCCGCGGCCGTGTCGCCAGTCGACGCTCCGGCGACAACAGCGGGGGGCCAAGAACTTCGGTCCGGGGGAAGGACATCTGTAGCGCGACTGAGGTTGGAGACCGTAGAATGCAAGTGTAGTGCCACGTTGGTGGCCAGAGGCCCGATTTCACTGTCTAGCCGCGCCGGGATCGCCGCGCTCAAGTCAAGAGCGCTACCATCTCCCTCCCTGCTCTCGGGCTCATGGCTTGAGCTTCCGTGGCTTCCGCCGTTGGCTCTTTTCCTTTTACGAGCCACTGAGGGAAGTCCGCAATCAGCTACGGTTCTGGTCTCGGAAGCGAGGCCACGCCGCAATCGCTTGCTTCTCCGGACTGGTGACTCCGGTTCCTCATCCAGCCTCCCCCACTGGCGGCCCACAGTCACCAAGCAGGCTGAAACAGTGGTGCGCTGACGGACCTGAGGTTCAGACCTCAGGAGGATTGGCGAAGCTGCGTACGTACTCGTCCTCGCCAGACTACTCCACCGCAGAAAATTGCGCCTGCCTGAGGCACTAACTCAAGCTTTACGCCGGCAGTAAATTTTTGCTGGAGTAAATTGCTCATGACCGTTACAGAATTATGTAGCGATAGTTTAATTGCGAAACTTTACAGTCAAATTTACGCTAGTAAAGTTGAAAGTTTTATTTGAAGCCCTTCTGTAGTCGACGACCATTGCCGCACGCGACGAGCACGTCGGCACGTCAGAGGAAGGCGAGACAAGCCTACAAAGAGCTGCGCGACGGCGCTGAGTGAATGCGATCCAAGTTCGCCCGGTTCACATGCCGGATAAAGACAACAACTTTTCCAGCCCTTCCAATTTTTCCTGCGAGTCTGTCGGGTGGCGTCCAAGCGCGACGTGTGGGTCGAGAAAGACGGGAGAAATACATGCGGCGCTGATCTACAGGAATTGAGAGCGTGTGTATACGGGTAGCATTTCGCATCTGGCACGAGTGATAGTACTGTACCAAGCAACAGTAGGATGAGTATGGAGCGGGGGGGTTTCGGGGTTTGTCGCAGCGATTGGGGAGACCAGACATGGTGCGTTTCAGGAGGGGGAGAGAGAGGAGGGGTGCGCGGGGGCCATGGTTTGCTGGCGCTGAGTAAGACCAAAGAAGGAAGGAGGCGCCCAGGAAGGTCAAAATCTTGTAAAATCAATTTCTGGGCGATTTTTAGCCCAAAAATTGCCGTCCCCCATTTGGTTGCACAGGTGGCGCCCACCATGACCTGCCCGGGTGAGCTTTTTTGGCAGAAATTGCCCGCCCACGTGATGGTCCGGGGGCGTCCGGTGCCGCCCCACAATTGCGCCAAATTGGCAATAGATATACAGAGTAAACTCTCGATATAGTGACACCCCGCTATAGTGACTTTCGTCGTTACAGTGACTACTTGGCTGCTAGGCTCCCGCCACATGTCCATTTCTGAAGCGCAATGGGCGATTTGATTTTGTATAGTGACATGGAGCTCTACAGTGACTTTTCAGGTACAGTGGCCGCCAAATTGGCATTGTCACTGTACATGACTTACTTTTTTATTTATTTTTAGGGTGTTTCTCATACATCCGCGGAATTAATCGGTTCCGTTCCAACTTGGTCCGATGTCAAAGACATAAACTCACTAATCTTCGGTTGGCGTGAGGTACGCCGGCGGTGGACACCTACGTGGTCAATCTCCACGTCGAGAATGGCCAGGAGATCGGCACCGCGAGATTTTTCAAGGAGCTCATGTTCATTCTCCACGAGTAACGCTAGTTCCTCTCGAAGCGCCTCCACCGCTTTCTGGTAGCGCAACAATGAGGGTTTTGCCACCCGTTCGCTATTCTCCTCTTCGGAGTCGCTGTCCCGAGGGACACTCCCTTCCGTTTCAACATTCCCCACCTCGATTGCGCTATTCACAGCCACAGCAAGCGCGTTTGCGGCCGTGACGGGTTGGCAAATATCTACACCTGCTTCGTCATCAAAAAATGCATCCAAAGCGGCGTCATCAGCCTCATCCATTACATTTAAATCAGCGAGATTCCTTACATCCTCCCGTAGCATCTCAATATTAGCATCATCCCATCCTGTTACTTCCATTGCTGCCTCCACGTCAGTGGGTATTCCAGCATTTCCGGTATCCTTTAGCCATTGTTCTCCTGAGCTTCGCCCAGCAGCAGCACGTTGAGCACAAATGGCTTTCTCTACACTCAGGGATGAACCACGTTGCGGCCTGAAAGCCGGTTCCGCCACACCCTTACAACCGTCACGTAACTCAATCACCTGCTGCCTTTGAAAAGGTGCTAAAACACCCTTAGAAAGCCATCCATTCAGCACGACCGTCTTCGGTACCATGTTCCACGCTTTGGCCATCATAGAGACAGCGTCATAAAGGGTAGCTGCCTGGTTGACTTTAAAGGGCTTTCGCTGTTCCATAGGTTGTTTCATTTGTTCATCAACAAACGTCAAAATGTGTCTGACAAGAAGGCGCCGGAACGCACATTTGAATGAACGACCAATTGCTGCGTCCACAGGTTGTAAACAAGAGGTCATGTTTGGTGGTAGAAAAATGGAATTGTAGTTGTCATGAGGCTCATAATCTATAGCATGAGCTGAGCAGTTGTCAACAATGCTCGTTATAGAACGACCCTGTAAACGTGCCATTGTATTGAAACCTTTCACGATGCGATTACATATCACCTGCGCATTCCACGCCTTCGATTGGGATGTGTAAAAAACTCCCAGGTCACGCAGAGGATCAAAATGACGAGGAAAGCTTCGCGGTCTATGAGATTTCCCAATAATTGTTAGAGGGGCCTTGCTCCCATCCGCGAATACAGTCAGAACAGCCGTTAGCCTATCTTTGACGCGTACGTATGTCGCTGGTAGGGCAGTGGGGCGGATCGCCCGACTCGGAAACGATCTAAATAGAACCGCAACCTCATCTGTGTTACAGATATCATAGATGGAGTAAATAGCCAACTGTTTCTGTATCTCAACCTGGGCTTGTTGCACGGTTGCCGCATCGAACAGCCCACTTTGTCCCGCACCACGCTTGCTAATAAAACCATTCCTAAACACGAAATTCGTTACACACTGTGAGCTTGCTTTGAAACCTGTAAGGCCTTTAACCTCAGCTTCGAGTTGGGCCTTGTCCATTGATTCTGATTCGTCAACTGAGGAGAGCTGCTCATTGAGTTTCTCCACCGTCTTGTCTCTGATTTCCATCGCAGCGTGCTGAACGGCATCCTCCCCGAACAATGACTCCCCCCGCGTATAGACCATTCGATCATGCATGTATCTGTGAAGGGCAACTTCCAATTTTGGGAAGAATCCTTGCCTTAAGCGCGTCATTTTAGCGATTCGTCGCGTGTTGACGTCTAAACCCATAATATTGTTTGCTCGTTTGCGCCAAGCAAACACAGTTGGCCTCGACACGTGATACTTCTCCGCGATTTCCGCATGGGACCAGGGACGTTTGGTACTGTCGTTGACCTTTGCGGGTCCAAATGATCCATCACTCTTTGCTCCAAGCAAGTCAAGGGCTTCTTTTTTCGTTTTCAAAGGGGTTTGTTGGCGTTTCGGAGCCATGGCGAGAGAGGGATGTGAAAGACGTAAGCAACAGAATGACCAACAGAATGACCAACAGAGAGTTGTAACACCATCACAGGATGTTTAATTCAATAAATGATAACAGTTGGTGCACTTCAGGGCTTCAGAAGGTGTCTCATTGCAACGTTTATAGAGTATTGAAGCTTATTGTTGTGCATCGTTTAATTATCGTTGTGCTACAACGGTCTGCGAAGGATCGGGAATGCTCAATAATGGCTATGGAGAGATCGTAAACGACTCTGTCGTTTGCTAGTCGGGAATGAGTATCCGTTGCAGGAACTGAGCTCAAAAAAAGAATCCGTTACGCCTCACCAGCTCAGATTCCAACCTAGACGTGGCCTCCTTGCAAGCCCTACAGTGACTCACCGGCTACAGTGACTCTGCCATCAATTTCGGGCCGCCACAAATTTTGTCACTATATGGAGAGTTTACTCTGTATGCCTTTGGGCGATACTATGAGCTCAAGAGCGGTGCCCACCCCAATGTTTCTGGGCATTATTACACGCCGCCCGGGTCTCTGTTGGCGGGCGGTAAGTTTACCTCGGAAATTCTGCCCGGATGTAACGGCTATATTTTCTGGCGCTCAGGTCATACGTTCACGGGCCAGGGTAAACACAAACTGGAATATGTAATCATGGTACGTGCTGGTGGTATCACTGGCATACTCATTGCATGCTGTTCCTAAACTTGTACACATCTCCACGTCTCGCCAGCGCGTCGATATACATTCACTGGTTCTCCGCACCTCTGCGCTAGCACACTCTCCACGCTGTTGCTTAGTCGAGCTTCGAAAGACCACGTTCATTTTCGTTCCATTCCTTTTCACTCCATCCTCCTTTTCACTCCTTCCTCCATTTCCCAACCCTTCTTACTTAAACATCTTCGCCTGCCTTCTGTAGCGATGAATAGACGGGCTAGCGCCTCCAGAGGCCGCGCGAAGGCGAAGTGCAAGAGGACACCCGGCGCAGAGCATGCATCGCAAGGAGATCCAGAAGGCTTTGGCAAACTTAGCCCCGGTGCAAAGGTCATTCGCCGAACGAGTTCCGGCAGTCGGCGCCCAGAAATCGAAGAAGGCATTGGGGAGGATACTGCATCACTCGTTCTGTCGGCAACTCGCGACAGTGTTCTGTCGCGTAGGAGGAGTAGACAAGAGGGCGCAGATGTTACCCGAAGAACATCTCCGCGTAAGAGAGCCGCGATTGAAGAAAAGGATGATGAGGTTGTCGCCGAGACTCCTCCCCGCAAACGAGTGCGAGGACCAACCCCGCATTTTACAGGATTCATACCGTCGGAGAACGCTCCTGTACGAGAAGGCGAATCTCGCTTGAGGACTCGAACGCAAGCTGTTCGCCAGGCTTCGCGTCGCATTCGCATCATTGACTCCCAAGGTGGCTCGCAGAGTCTTTCACCTGGTCTTACGGTGCAAAGCAGACAGGAGCAGCCCAGTCCAAATGCTACTCTTCTTTCCCAAAAGGCGACTCAGAAGTCTCATGAAGCCATAAGGCAACTGATTTCGCAGGCCTTTTCACAGCTGAAGCAGCAAGTAATCGACGTTGAGAAGTCGCTCGAGAAGAAGATGGAGAAGTGTGAGGACGCCACGAACTTGGCTATCCGTGTGATGGCAGGGTTATCAAAGAGCAAGGATACGGGACAGTTTATAGCTGCTCAACTCGCCCCCTTGCCTCAAGTATACTCAGGAAAGTTCTACAGTCGTATATATGGGATGCAGTTCATCAGTACTGTGATGGAAGCAGTGACAGAGTGCGGAACGAATGAGGAGGAGCCGGATATGAAGGATGTTGTGTTGGCAGTAGAGAGTGTGATGCATGGGTTTGTTTTCCGTCGATTGTCCCGCGAGAAGTCCATGGAAGCGCTCTCCAAGTCCGAAGCCCACAGTATCGCTCGTCGCTTTCGTCGGAAGTTGTGCTTGTCTCTGATCACGACGGCCCAAAACAACCCGACGATTGGAGTTGATCGGGTTGTTATCGGGGATGAAGCGTCCGGTATCCCTCGTCCGAAGTGGCTGCGAAAAGGTTTCGTGAGGAAGAGCCTCATCAATGATGTCCTTTCGAAGGATGACGTGTCAACGTCCAAGGGTAGGGGCGCGCCAGTGAGTCGAGGGCTAGAGGGAGCGACTGGAGCGATGTCTGAGGAGGCAGTGGAAAGACACACACTTGGGGAAGAGATTGTGAAGATGGTGAACCAGCGAAACGTGCAGCATATGAACAAGTCAAAGGAGTTTGTGAGAAACGAGTTCTTCATCGAGATGGGGTTCCTTTGGCACGGCGAAGTATCCCCTACATTCCTCTCCAGCCTCGTGAACAGTCCGATGCATTTCAATTTCGGTGAAGTGCCCCTCGCCGAGGTTTGGAAATCCGGAGTGGAAGAAGCGACATGTTCCATGAACCTGAAGAAGTGGCGGGAGCTTCTCGATGCACACCGAGAAGACTTGTCGATAAAGATGGAGTATGAAGTTGAAGTATTTCAGGAAAAGCCATTCGTTGGGAGCGGGTAGAACAAGACTCTACGTCAGAAAGTGAACTTTCTGCTGGTGGCACTTTTGTACTGCCAACGATTCGTTTACAGTTTGAAGCCTGATGACTTCTTGGCCTTACATTCATGCTCTATGAAGGTGGTATATGTAATAGCCTGTTTGTTCAGAGATTCTGAATGACCTGGTAACTTTGCATCGCAACAACTCAAGAAGCTTACCTGATGAACATCAGCCGGACTTCGCTAACAGGAGCATTGAAACTCTCGCTCTAGATCTAGTCCCTGTTACCGCGAAGAGTCGTCTGAATCTTCTGTACTCCAAAGTGCTTCGTTTGACCACAGAAGATTACAACAGAATGAACTTGAATGAGAGGGCAGATGAGGAAGAAGAAGATGCGTATGGGAGCGATCTCCTTATTGGAGACGAAGAAGGTGCAGAAAGCGAGGAAATGGATGAAGAGATAGTTGCCCTGCAGAAGGTATCGTTTAAGTGAGTAAAGTACAGATACATACTGTGAATTTCTGTGGTGTAAGTATGTCGCTGTGAAGGTAAAGATTAGTGAACTACACTTGTATGCAATATGTCACAAATTGCAGGTCTTTTAAAGTACATGGAGTTGTATTAAATGTCTCTGGAGTACGTGATATTTAATGGGATTTGAAGAGAATGTTTCAATGCGTGATCACGAATCAACTTCGAATATGAGCTTGGAACAGAGACTAGCAACTTCCTTGCAATGTATCTCATCCCTGACTAGGACGTAAGGAATTGTCGCCTCCAGTGTCCCAAGTACTTCGACCCGCTCGGGGGCTGGAGTCAGTATCCTTTCTAGATCAAGGTGTGATTCGCGCTTCCATGTGATACAAAACGAGAACCGGTCCTGCATTATTTCAAATTCGTCGGTCGTGAGTACGGATTCTGTCATGCTTAGGAGCTCGTACGGTTTTGCGTTCATCATGACTAGAGACTCCTTAAACATATTCTCCACGCCATTCCACGACGTGTTTTTCCTTGTTAAGACAGGCAAGTCTCTATCTTCTTCTGCCTGCGGCAATCCGTTACCCACTGTGAGGTACATGGGAACCAAAGGGTACTTCTCACTTTGCTCTACACATCCCCTAGCAACCCTACTGTAGGCGTTCGTAGGGCACCCGCAGTGTGATCGGGGGACTAGGGGTGCAATCGTAGTATTTACTTAGTATTTACGTAGTGTGTATGTAACAGTAGGTACAGCAGGCCGGAAATCTGGGTCAACCGTGCAGTGCCGTCGTATCACATGCGGAGTGCCACTGCAGTAGCATCCCCCCGCCGTTTCTTGTGCGGAGTGCCACCGGAGTGGCCTTCCCTCATCTCGTCATAGCTCGTCGAATTTTGCAAGTCGGGTGCCGTTATTCTTCGTCTGCAAGAAGCCCACTGTCTGGTGGACCGTGATCCGAAGAGCGCCGTCAGCTGGATGGCTGTCAGCTAATACTACTTCGCGTGCGGCAAGACCGAGGTCGCGCGCCGGTTTCCGCACGAGGCTACTACGCTGGACCCACGCTTGGCACCAACGCGCGTCGCCGTGGGACATGCGTGCGCCCTCGACCTCGATGTTTCACTAAGCCGCGACGCGTCATCGTGCGCCGCACGCTCTCCATCCTCGTCGTCTGCTGCCTGCTCTACTCTAGCGTCCTTTCCCCCCGCGCGCACCATGCAACACCCCCCCGCCCCCGCAACCTCACCGCCGCCCTATCCCCTACCGGCCACCACCCGGCCACGATCCCCCACACGTGCGTGGTCACTCGCCGTCCAAACACCGTCCAAGTCGCCATCACACACGGCGGTGTCGGCAACCAGCTCTACTTCCTTGTCGAGGCCCTCGTTCTCGCGCGCCCCGCCCACCTCGACCCCCCCTCCCCTCCCTCCCCAGCCAACAGTTTAGCAAAACTACCAACCTCACCTTTGAGCGTCGAGCTGTCTGAAAGGGCGATATAATCTGGTCCATATTTGGGAGCAGCATATTCCTTCGCGCGACCACTGCCTGTCACACCCTCAAATCCTGCGCCAGTCGGCCACGCCGCTGCAGTTGCTTAGATAAATCCTGCAATCCCCTAGTGGCATTCGAAGCCAACTCCCGTGCTATTACTTCCCGGCTCTCAGGCTGCGTTGAAGCCTTCCTTACAGGCCACAATCCATAGCGTGAAGCCCTTCGCATTAATATTTCCCTCCTAAGTAGTTTATATTTCTACTGTGCCCCACAGGACAGACCTCCCCCTCACCTCCAACAAAAAGTTGTAGACAGATTCAATCCTTCCCCCCTTCGATACTCCCTCCTTTCCCTTTGTTCTGCCCTCCATTACTTCCAGTGTTAAGAACAACTTATCTCCACTCCTCTTCTTTTTCCCTCGCGCAGACACGCGAGGACGTCGGCGGCAAGCTGCGACTCTCAAAGAGCGAACCCGAGTTATAGAAGGTGCGCAGCAAGCCCCGCTCCGAGGAGGAGACGTTCGTGTGCAAGACGTCCGACTGGGCCAAGGTGGTTAGCATCGAGCCGCTGCCGTGGCGCGCCGGCGGCGGCGACGGCAGCGGCGACGGCGGCGCGGGTGGGGGGCCGGAAGGGGGCGA
>NW_005178644.1:251103-254715 GCF_000350225.1 Chondrus crispus | reverse complement strand
ACGTACTCCAGAGACATTTAATACAACTCCATGTACTTTAAAAGACCTGCAATTTGTGACATATTGCATACAAGTGTAGTTCACTAATCTTTACCTTCACAGCGACATACTTACACCACAGAAATTCACAGTATGTATCTGTACTTTACTCACTTAAACGATACCTTCTGCAGGGCAACTATCTCTTCATCCATTTCCTCAGCTTTCTGCACCTTCTTCGTCTCCAATAAGGAGATCGCTCCCATACGCATCTTCTTCTTCCTCATCTGCCCTCTCATTCAAGTTCATTCTGTTGTAATCTTCTGTGGTCAAACGAAGCACTTTGGAGTACAGAAGATTCAGACGACTCTTCGCGGTAACAGGGACTAGATCTAGAGCGAGAGTTTCAATGCTCCTCTTAGAGGGGTGGAGGGGGGCAGAGCGCAAGGGGTGACCGCGGAGCACAAGGGGTAAAGGCGAAGTTCAGGGGGTGAATCGGAGCGCAGGGGTTGAAGCGGGGCGCAAGGAGGTTATGTAGCCGGTACGGGAGGTACAGGCGAGGTATAGCAGAGTGTAAAGCGGTGTAATGAGGCTGTTTCCGGGCGGCGCATGTGCCGCGGCGCCAGCGGGATCTCGCTCGGCGCGCGCCGCCACACGCGCCCCCGCCACCCCCGCCCCCGCTCCAGCGCGAAGGCGTCCGCGCGCCGCCCCGTTCTACGCAGCCAACTTGGCCACCGAGCTGTTCTTCGTGTTCGCGGCAGGCGGCGTGCGGCGCGCGGGCGACTGTATGACGACAGTGCGTTTGCGTGGCTTTAAAGAATCACATTTGAGTGGGACATTGGTGGTGTGCGCCCTTCAGGGCCGTACACGCCACTGAGTGGCGTGTACGGTCCTGAAGGGCGGCAGTGGCGGCCACTGCCTCGCGCACGTGTCACGCGCGGACCCCGAAACTCCCGCTCGTCATGACAGCAATGCAAGCCGGTTGCGCAGCGACTGTTGCTGCGGCCTGTCGCTCCCGCCTCTTGTCGCTCGCCGCATTGTCTGTCGCACCGCATAATTCGAGCCCCCGCTTCCGCCCCCGCGCCTCCCGCTCTGCCGCTCTGCCGCTCTGCCGCCCTTCCACTCTACCGCCGCCTTGCCCCGCCGCTGCCTCTCGCCAGACCCTCCCCCTCCCGCCTTCCGCCTCCCAGCCCCGCGCCCGCCGAGACTTCCCCCCGCCGCCATGTACGCCGAGATCTTCGGCGGCCTGGTCGTGACTTGCGCCCTGGTGCGCTTTGCGCAGTACTACTTCTCGGACGCGTCGCCTGCGTCGGACGCGGCCAAGCAATCGGACGGCCAGGCCGCGAACACGCCCGACTTCTGCGCCTTCCAGAACAATTAACTGGTCGTATACCTGCTGGCCATCGCGGCCGACTGGCTGCAGGGGCCCTACGTCTACGCGCTGTACGCCGAGTACGGCTACGGGAACAAGGAGATCGCCCAGCTCTTCATCGCCGGCTTTGGCTCGTCCGCCGTCTTCGGCACTTTTATGTCTCGATCTTAGAAAAACAAGGTGCTGACGCTTGACAAGACAGTGTCTAAGACTGCGAAACAAGTGGGGTCAGCACTGAACGGGGACCCAGTTGCGGAGTATGGGACAGTTGGACGTTCTACGCACTGGCGGACCGGATAAAATAATCGACGCGGGATTGCGGGAAACTGAGCTGGAGTTGCATGGAAAAGCAATACGCTCCATGTGCTGTGGCACAAATAGGGAAAAAGCAGGGATCTGGTGAGAACGTGATGCGGTTTACGAGCCACTACCGGGACGAGCAAGTGAACCAACTTGTGATCCCCCCGGTGGGCCTCACAAACGACGAGGTGGCTGTCAAGAGTAAGACGCAAACGGCACCTGTGGACTTGGAGGAATTGTACGAAGAGGGGATTCTACAAGATTACACACGCGCGGTCGCGTAAGCGACGGCAGTTTTGTGCGGTTTGCAGGTAGTGAAGAAAAAGTACGCAAACGGGAAAAGGGGATGAAGCTACGACGCGGCAGGGTTGTGATCTGGAAAGCGACCGCCAAGAAGCGAATCAAAGCTGTGGAAGGGACGGGCGACTACATGGAGAATGCGAACCGCAAGCGAAAGCTATGGAGCAATACGGCCGACGCAAATGAAAGTGAATGAGCAATGCGTGTGGGGACGAGTCGTGCGGAGAAAGCGGTTGGCCAATGAGATGGAGGACAAAGAGATTGAAGAGCAGGAAAAGGAAAAAGAGAAGGAAAAGGATAATGCGAGTGAGGCCAAGACATCGGGAACGGGGATGGCAGAGAATAGTGGTGGAGAGAAGGAAGCAGCGGAGCTGCGGAAAAGGATCAGATGAGTGCCTCGTAGTTGTGGTTGTAGCATAAACACCCCCAAACGACTGGAGGTGTATGCGCAGTTCGACCTGTAGACCCCGGATCGGAGAAGGGGTGAAGCGGGCCAACCAGCTACGGAACCGGGCTCGGGCCCGGGTAGCGGTGGTAGAGCGGGAGCGAGCAGGGACGCGCGCACGCACGAGCGGATCGACGCCTCGACGCCCCGGAGCAGCACTGGGTGACGTACCAGTGCTGACGGGCGGAGGCGGTTCCGTGCTCGCTCTCGTGCTGCACGTCCACTCCGGCTCTGCTCCGACTAAACGCGCGCGAAGAGCGAAGGCGACGTTTAGAATAAGCTGGGTGGACTAACCTTGGCGGTCGGTTGAGGACAAGCCCGTGCTTGTCCCCCTCCGCCGCCGTCGGTCCGCTCCATATTTAATATACAAAACAATCTATCATAACACTACAGTACCGAGGTACTGTAGTGGGCTACTGTAGTGCAGGTCGGCTTGCACTGTAATACTGTCAGCTATGTCGGGGCTGACAGTACGCGTATTACCCGTGGTGCGTGCGCGCTTCGTTCGCGCGCCGTACACGTGTGCACGTGTATGCGCGTGTTCCTTGTCCCAGTGGCGTACACGTGGACACGCGCGGTTGTACTGTAGAGCTCGACGCTCTACAGTAGCTGATCTAGTTCTTGATCTAATCTAATCGAAACCCTCAGGGGGGGTTATACTACACGGCCCCCCCCTCAAGACTGAACGTCCGCGTTCAGTACTCTTGGGCTTGTAGAGGCGGCCATGTCGGATCCCCTCCCTGTAGTCCTGGACTTGACCCAGGTTCCAACCTTCGTGCCTCGCCCGTCGTCCATCGCCCGGCTTCCAAGCGTCCGCTCCTCCGCGCTCTCCCTCGAAGTTCCCTCTCCCCTTCGGCGCACCGTGTTCTTACGGGTGATCGGCGTCCGCTCGTTGCGGTACGCTCGTCGCGTCACCGCGACCACCCCCCTTTTTGTGAGGCGGCTCAAGTCCGTGGTGACAATGTCGTCTCCCTTGGAGGGTCGACCCTCTCCGCCTGCCGTTGCTTCCTCCTTGCCAGCGGAGTCGGTGTCCCCGCATTCGGCACCCTTACCTTCCCCCTCGGGAACTCCTGGACGTTCCATACCCATGGTCACCGGGTTCGTGCCCCCGGCGCGTACTGTGGCGATCGCGCGCCAATGGTCCCCAATCCCTCCCTTCCAGAAGGTCCGGGGCTCGCGCGAGTCAACGTCCTCGATGCCAGCGCGTGACACGCGA
>NW_005178644.1:169395-251003 GCF_000350225.1 Chondrus crispus | reverse complement strand
ACCCCATTTCGGGTTTTTGCTTGGGATAAGGCCGCCATTTATGCCGATCTGTTGTCAGGGCGTTTTGCACCATCTTTGGGCAAGTCAATCAGGACCGGACCGGGACGGCCTTCTGCGGCGATAAAATAAGCTTCGGCAATCATACCGGGCAAATCCGCCGGGTCGCGCACGATATAGCTATGCTTCACGATGGGCATGGTGATGCCGATGATGTCAAGTTCTCGAGACGCGCGAGCCCCTCCCATCTGACACGTTGGCGGGGCAGCAGGCCGGCCCGCGGCCACGCCAAGCTTTTAGAGGACCGTCAGCGCGATCCCTTCGAACCGTGGGGCAGGACGGAGACGCGGTCAACGCTCAGTCCGAGTGGTTTGGGGTCCCGCTCGAGCGGTCGTCCCCGCTCCCCCTTGACCGGTTACAGTTCGCTTGGTGTCAGTATGCCCGCTCTGGCATCACTGTAGGCGAACTGTTGACGCGCGAGTCGCTTCGACCGGACTTGTTGCGCGTCCGTAAGGTGTATGAGGCAGGGAGAGAGGAGGAGGCTTCCCTCGTGTTGGGGCGCCTCCTCTCCGAAGGCGGCGGGGTGGCGTACCAAATTCCCGCAGCGATCGTCGGCGATCGCACGTTCGCCTATAGCTTGGACGAGGTGGAATATTTGGATCGGATGGCCACCTATCTACTCCACCGGGGGCCGTCGACCCCTCACGAGTTCGTCCTATCCAAGATCCCGGGGCTGTACCTGAGCCCTCGGCCATTTGCCTATTCGAAGGCACGCGTCGCCTTACAGAAATCGGCCTGTTCTCTGATGCGGCTTCACCACGTCGCCATTGCTCCCCATGACTGGGCGGCGTATCGCCACTGCGGAGAGGCAGACGGACATGTATTTCCGTCGGCCTCCTTCGAGGGAGGCCTGTCCCCGAGCGATTTTCCGCGGCTCCCCGAAGTGGTGAGGGAGGCCCTCTCTTCGTTGGGAGTCCATCCCCTACTCCGGTATGTCCTGAAGCACTTCGGGGTGGCTTGCGCGGACTGGAGGCATCCCGCGCGTGACGATCTGATACATAACGTTGAGAGGGAGTGGGCCTTGGCCCTTGGGAATGCTTTCATGAATGAAGTATCCATACACGGGCGGGTGTTCGTACAGCCGATCGGAGTGTTGGCCCATTTGGGAAGAGTCGCGTGGGATCTTCCGAGCGTACCCCTCCATCCCCTCGAAAGAAGTACCCAACATGTGCCCTGGACGTACGCATTCGCCCTCGAATTAATGCATCGAGCGGGCGACGCAGGAGAGCGTCATCTTCGCCACTGGACTGACTTTACCACCGGAATACAGTCTTCGTTCCTCTCATATTACCATCGATCAGACGCCTTTGTGGCGCGGCCGGGGCCCCCGGTGTCCTCCTCGAGGCCCTCTGGGGGCGGGGGCGGAGTCGGCTCCGCTTCACGATTGGCAAGGAAAAAGCGTTACCGAGATTTGGACGGTGAGTCCCCGGCGTATCCGTTCGCAGGGACGAACCCGCGACCCGAGTTATCGGGAGCCGTGTGCGATCCTCGCCCGGCGGTGAGCTCGCAGGTTCCTCCAGTACCTCCTCTCAATTCCGTACCGAGTGGTGTCGTTACGAACTGGGCCACGATACGTCGCTCGACGCTCAGTCGGGACGACCTTCGCGACATACCGGTATTAATCGCGCCCTCGGGGACGCGAGCGACCTGTCGTGGCAAGTAGACAGACTGCTTAGCACTCTCGCCAGTTGGTATTTAGCGCGAGGTGAGGAGGCTCGCGGCATCGCCGCCCAGCGTGATTCGCACATGTCCGAACTGTGCCACGTGCGCCGCGAGTTAACGAGGGTGCGCGAGGCCATGGCTACGCAGACCGGCGTCCTCGAGCGGACGACCACCGATCGGGACCGGTACTGTGCCGAGCGGGACGCGCTGCGTGGTCTCCGCGAGGCGCCTCCGGCTGCGTCGCGTCCGACTTTGCGGGACCCTTACGAAAATCAGGGACGTGAGGCCCCGGTGGCCCATCGTACCCCTGCCCTCGAGGGCGGGGAGCTGCGCTGGAGCCGCGATAACGAGGTAGCCATGCCTCCTCTGGAGGGGTTGGGCTCAGGGTTACCCCGTCACCCCAGTTACTGTCCCCCGACACTCTATGGACCGAGTCCCCCTTGAGCCGCCCTGCGGCCCGCGCCGTTGAACGGTCCTTGCCGTCGTCCTCGCAGAAGCCCGCTCGTCCGTTCGTCCGGATCCCCAATCCACGTAAAGCCCTTAGGGCATTCTTTCCTTCACCCCTCGTCGTTGTCGAAGTTGCTCGCTCCCTGTCCACACCGACGTTCTTCTCGTCGGTCCTTGCGCGGGCGTGCGTCGTCGTTGCCACGCGCAATCCTTTACCGACGTTCTTCTCGTCGGTCCTTGCGCGGGCGTGCGTCGTCGTCGCCATGCGCCATTTTTCATCGACGTTCTTATAGTTGGCTCTGGCGCGCTCCCTGCCGACTTTGATTGTCAGGTCGAAGTCCGGGAGCGCGTTCGGCCGTGCCCCTTTCCTCCTCTTTAAGCCTTGTCGACGCCTCGTAGCCATCGAAGACTCAATATCACCCCTCGCGCGGGGGGGTCTCGGCTGCCATGAGGGCTCGGCTGCACGGTACTTGCTCGTTTCCCCGTTCTCGTCAAGCGGGGCCGTTGACTCGCATGGGCGAAGAAGGGTCTGACGACGGAGGAACGTCGGGCGTTCCTTGACTGACACTCTCGCGGTCGTCGCGACTTCATGGCGTCGCCGTCTCGCCCCGTCAACCGGGAGGCAAAATCATCGTTGCCCCGCACTCATGCCTCGTAGCACGCGACGAATCGGAATGTCTTGTTTCATCGAGGTTCGGGCTAGCGTCGTAGTCCTCTTCGTCATAATCCGCGGCGTCGTCCCGGGCCCTCTTCGTTTCCGCGTACGCATCGCGACAAGAGCAAACGTTGCCGGCATCGTGGGGCGTCGTCGCGTGCGATTGGTGCGGTTTTCCGTTCCCATCCCGACTCGCGTACGGGAGAGACGTGACGCCGTCTGGCGTCCTCGACAGTGGCGCTTCCTGAACCGTCGTAGTTGGCTCTCTGGCACTTCCGTCCGTTGTTAGTCCACGTCCCGTTGCTTTAGCAACCGCTCGCCTGCTCGCAGCCGCGTTTCGCAGTCCGCTTTACCGGAGGGGCGTTGTACCTTCGACGCAACCCGCAGCCCGCGGGTACAGCGCGACAAGGGGGTACTGAGTCCCAATCGCGTGGACAGAGGATAGTCACGGAGGCTTCTTGTGGGGAACACGTCTCCCCGCGCCCTCCGCCGTCGGCGGCGGAAGTTCGGATGCGCGGGGGCCACTCATGATTGTCTTCACCTCGACTGTGGCCGTCTGGTGCTCCGTTGATGACGGGATGACGGCTTGGGCCAGTCGTCCCACAGTATCCACGCCCCCCCTGCACGGCTTGGAGGCGCACGCGGAGTCCCGGTGAAAGGTCGACGAGGCGGCGGAGGGGGGGAGGGCGCGAGAAGTAGCTCCATCATCAGCGCGAGGAAGGCCGGCAGCGAGGGCCCGGCGGCGTGTGTGGCGGAGCGGCTTCAGCGCGTGCGGTGAACCGCAGCGACGACGCGCGCGCTCCCGCTGGTAGCGGATCGGTCTCAGCTCGGATGTCGTCCGGGCGCGCGCAGAAGGAGGGAGGAGAGAGACCGGGCCGGCGGTGATGAGCGCAGCGAGGAGGGGGCGCGCTGGTTGAGAGCGCGGCCGGGTGGTGCAGCGAGAAGTGGGTGCTCGAAGGAGGGGGCGCGCGCGCAGTAGGCCAGCGCCGGCGGAGGTTACAAAATCCAAACTGTGCTTGCGCAGTTTGGAAAACATGATAGTTTCAACGACACGCGCCGCACGCGTCGTACTGTATACACAGCACGTGACGCGGACGGACGGACAGGGAGGCGCTTGGTGAGCGCAAGCTCCAGCGACTGCCCGATGCCCGTGATCAAATCACCCCAAAAAATTGCCCCAAAAATGTTTCCCGCCAAAATATTTCTTGCGAATTTTTCCAACACACGCCGCGGTTGGTGCGCGTCCCTCCTATGCCAGATTTTCCCAAAAATTAAAATCCTCGGGGCGCCGGCGCTTGACACGTGTGTCACCTTCTCCCCGCTGTCATCCAAAGTGTACGCGTACACTTTGGATGGCGACCACACGCATGGCACGTGTATAACTGAAACTGCCCAGCGGGTCGCGGCGCGTCCCTTGGTCTCTCCCCATTGTGTGTTAAATGTGAGGCACGGGCGTACACGTGTCGCGCCGTGTGCGGGTACAGTAGGGGCTATTTTTCCTTATTTTTCCGTGTTGCTCGCGGCGGCAGCCGGAGCACTGTACAGCAGTGCATCATCCGTGGACTGCTCATTGGCAGCCCAACCATTTTCTGAGGCCAGGCGGTGCCCCTTTTGGCATATTACCGTGACAGTGGGGTGGCCGTTGTTCGTGCGCACCTCCTCCCCCTGTGGTCGCGTAGCGGTACGAACCGACACGAACCCAGGCGCCCTTCGAGGCCATGCCCACCGCGATGACGCCTTTCGCGTCTCTGCCACTACGTGGCGCTTTCTTCTCTCTCGTTCCCGTCTGCCTTTCGCGCGGGGGTAGGATATCGAAGCGTCCTCCGCAAAGGGACCGACGCACTCAGACGCATCTAATCGAACTATCCAGCGACCCCGCGGCCGATGTCGCCTAACCTCGTTCAGTCCGTCCTTACGAGGAACGTTCCTGTCTGGGCAGTACGTACGGCATGGTGTTACGGCGTCGCGAAATTGGGCTTCGTCCGTCAATACGTCTTGACGTCCTTCTCTCCTGCCCGGTGGCCTTGTGTTCTGGGGCGCTGTTGGGGACCAAACGTGTTCTCCTCGCTCCTGCTCGTCGTTCCAGGACCTTGTTTACGTAAGACTAAACGGTTTGTCTTATCTTTCGCGCCAGTTGGCGCAGCTCCATGAGGCACCCGTAGAGAGGCAAGGGATTCGGATCCCTTTTATTCAGGTCGGAGCAGGAGTGCGATCGTGGCTCCACGGTGTTGTTCGCTCTCCGGGGGATTCGGTGTCCTCCATCAATAATTGCCCTACTGTGAGTGATCGCGAGTTCGTTGGACGTCTCAGTTCGAGGTTGCTGGACTGAACCGAACGTCCGGCGACCCCGAGTGAGAGGGCGTCGAACCCTTCGGATCCGAGAGGGATATTTGCCTTCCCCCGAACTCTGTGCGGCCCTCGTATCTTCGGTCGGTACGAAGGCCCTACATTTTTTCAGGCAGTTCGTGCTGCCTTGCTCCAACTTCTTGCATCTTCGGCGTCTGAGGAGTCAATACGGCTTGACTTGGGTACGTTTCCTCTGTTCCTCTAGTGAGACATTCGTTCTGACCGTCAGGAAGCGGTTTGATTAAACCGCCCCGAGGCAGTTGGGGGCCCCCTCCTTAAGGCTGAACGTCCGCGTTCAGTTCAGAGAGGAGGTCTCTACCTGTACGTGTCCGGAGTCTTTTGGCGTAGCGTGACACTAGCTCCTCGGGGACGTGTGTACGCGCTGTCCAAGTGGGTTGGTCGTAGTCCGCCCACTTGATGAGGAACTCCGTAGTTCCGTCCTCCATGGCTCGATGCTAGAGTAGTTGTTCGACGGCATTCTGAGTACCCTTGGTGACCTTGTGGGCAAGGTCCTCGGGGGTAGTCGTGCTCGCCCTGGGCGCGTTCGCCGGCGGGGGTGCGTAGACGCAGCGGTCTGCGGAGACGCGCTCTGTAACCCCATCACGATCGATCGTGATGGTGCGCTGGTCGTTCGCGAGAACTCGGTACGGTCCGACAGCCGGAGAGGCGAGCTTGTTTGATGTCTTCCCCCCATCGGTGGGGTTCAGATATACGTATTCTCCGGGACCGAGCCGGGAATTAATACGTCGTATGCGCTTATCGAAGTCGCGCTTGTAGCGAGCCTGCGTCCGACGCAGGCTCCCGTAGGCCTTCTGGATAGTCGAGTCCAAGGTCTTGAGGAACTCGGCACGTTGCCTGCTGAGCACGAGCTCAAACGGCGTGGTGCGTGTGGTGCGATGTACGTGGGAGTTGTACGCATACGTAAGCGGCCCCACGTACACATCCCAGTCGTCCTGGTGTTCACCCACGTAGTTCCTCAGCATCGAGGCGATTGTTCGGTTATATCGCTCGACTTGCCCGTTCGTCTGGGGATGGTACGCCGAAGTGTACAAATTCGTTATCCCCAGAACACGGCACGTGCTGTGGAAGAACTTGGCATTAAACTGAGGGCCGTTGTCCGAAAGCAACGTGCGAGGGACGCCATACTTGAACACCCACGAGTCGCAGAACGCAACTGCGACCGTGTACGCTGTTATCGTGCGGAGCGCAACGACTTGCGTCAGCTTACTGAAGCGGTCCGTAATCACGAGCAGGAATCGTTTTCCTGTCTTCGTCTTGGGGAGCGGCCCCAAGATGTCGATGGCGAGGCTCTCGAGAGGCCTCGTAGCTGGGAACAATCTCAATCGATTGAGATGTTTCCTCAGCTTGACCCGGTTCATCGCGCAGGTCCGACACCCTCGCACCGTGGCTGCCACGTCTGCAGCGAGGTGGGGCCAGTAGTACTCGCGTCGAAGTGCGTAGTACATACGATTCTGGCCCGGGTGCCCCGCGATGGCCGGGTTGTGGCACAGGCGAAGGAGCCTGGCGCGGAGCGTCCGAGGCACCACCACCTATACGGTATCAGGATCGAAGGGGTGTCTCCGTTTGAGCACCCCTTAGTGGTCCTCGAAGAACGCGGAGTCTCGAGACTCGGACTGTCGTGCCAAAACGGTTTGGCAGAAGTCATCCACGCGTTGCTCCTCGGCTATCTCCTTTATCGTAAGAGGGGCCGGAAGGTCGTCCTGCTGTGGGGCGACCCGGGAGTCGAGCACGCCAGCCTCGGGGTCTTCGGCGCGCTGGATGTCGGCGGCGTCGAACTCGTCGTTCTCCTCCCAAAACGAATTGGGTCCTTGGAGAGCGGGGGCTTCGTCGTCGCCTCGCGGTTCGTCGCGCGTCCGTACGCGCGGCCTTGTTCGGGCTTCGGCTTGGTTCCGTGTCGTTACGAAGACATGGACGGCCTGATGATCACAGCTCGCGGTACAGGCGTGGTCCACGAGCTCATTCGATACGTCTCGAACGGTCGTGCCCCCGTCGAAGGTGGGAATGTCGTCATCCACCTCGACGGTGAGGCGAGGGTCATCGGCGACACGAGGCGTGACAGGGCCTCGGGCACCTGATGCACGCGCCCGGGGCGGTACTGAATGGTGAAATCGTATTCAGCCAGACGTAGCCGCCACCGGGTGAGTCTTCCCGAGCTCTCCGTGAGGGACATGAGCCATCGGAGGGCGTCGTGATCCGTCCGGACGGTGAACTTGGTTCCTTCGATGTACGGCCGCAGTGTGCGGACGGCCCACACCACGGCGAAGCACTCACGCTCCGTAGCGCTGTAGTTCCGTTCGCTATCGCTTAGCGAGTACGACTAGTACCTAACGGGGCGCCAATCGTTTGGCTCGTCGTGCTCCTGTAGGAGGGTGCACCCGAGTTGATATGCACTGGCGTCAGTGTCCAACAGGTACGGTCGGCCGTACCGTGGTAGCGCGAGGATCGGCGGGGAGATCATCGCCGCCTTCAGGCGTTCGAAAGCCTGAAGCTGAACCTCCGTTGGGTTATCGAAATCGTGATCCGAGTCCTTGCGCGTTATATCGGTTAACGGACGGCCAATCTTCGAGAAGCCCTTGACGAAGCGACGATACACGTTACACGCCCCGAGGAACGAGCGCACCTGCGTCAGCGTCCTCGGGAACGTGAACGTCTTGAAGGCGTCGATTGCCGTATCAGCCACGCTCAACTTACCTGGGGATATAACGTGCCCCAGGTAGTGCACCTTCGGACGGAAGAAGCTGCAATTCTTGAGCTTGAGGGAGATGCCGGCACTCCGCAACAAGCTCAAGACGGTATCGAGATGCCTTGCGTGTTCCGCGTCCGTACGCGAGAACACGATGACGTCATCGAGATAGACGAGGCATATTTGCCAGCGGACTCCGGAGAGTATGATATCGAGGGCACGTTGGAAGGTGGCCGGTGCCCCTTTTAATCCAAACGGCATGCGCAAATGGCGGTACGTACCCATATGTGTCGTGCAGGTAGCCTTATCCCGGTCCTCCGGAGCGCCCGGGATCTGCCAATAACCGGAATTGCAGTCCAACGTCGTAAAGACGGCTGCGTCTCCTAACGAGTCGATGCAGTCGTCCATACCCGGCAACTGATACGAATCCGCTGCAGTATTCGCGTTGAGGCGCCGGTAGTCCACGCAGAACCGAAGAGAGCCGTCTTTCTTCGGTACGAGCACCACCGGGGACGCCCACTCGGTGCTCGCGGGTTCGATAACCCCTGCGTTCAACATCTTGTTGACCTCCTTCGCGACCATTTCGCGCATGGCCGGGCCCTTCCGATAGGGCATAGAACGAATCGGTTTCGTTCCCGGTTCGAGGGGAATGCGGTGCTCTGTGGCTTGGATCGTTCCAAGCGCACCGCTCCACAGACTCGAAGGCTTACGGAGCATCTCGATCACGTGGCCACGGAGCTTGTTATCGTCGATGTATGACAAGTCAATCTCTTTTTCCCAATCCATCGGTGGATTTTCGGGATCCTTCTGCAGGGGGGTACAGTATCCTCGGCCGTCGGTGGGGATATAGGTGACCGTTCGTCCTGGCCAACTCCTTCACTCCCAGCGGTTGCCTTCTCGTCGGAGCTGGATCGGCCAGCTCCTGCCTCTCCGACTTGATCGGTCAAGTCGGTCAGGTGCAACGCGTGCGCGACCCCCTCAGCGACTCGACGTTCGGGCGTGAGGATCGCGAGGGGGTTGCGCTTCGCGTATCACACGACGGTGTGCTTCGGAAGCCGCCTCTCCCGCCGCGAGAAGTTCGCGACGATGACTTCGAATGTCTGGTTCGGCAGGACTTCCGCGACGCCATTCGTCAGCCTCACTCCATGCCGGTGTCGGAGTGAGGGCTTGGGCTCCCGGAACACGAGACCCCTCCCCGCGGTTGTCACACGCACACGGGCTTGCGACATCGCGGGGATGGTAACCCAGCGGGCGATTTGGATCGCCTGCGGGGCCTCCTCGCGTACCTCCGGACGACTCGTTTGGCGACCGTGTCGCCTGGTAGGGGAAGTCGGTTCCCCCTTCCCATCGACGATGGCTACCGAGCCACCGTGACGAAGTTCGAGCTTCTGTCCGTCGATTTCGATGCTGCGTACGTGAGCATCGATGAACGCGGTCCCAAGTGGAACGGGAACAGCGAGTTGTTCAGCCACTACGAAAGGTATGCGGAACGTCGTGTTCCGCAACCGGACCGCGAGGCGGACGACCGCCGTAAGTCGAAGCGGGTTACTGTTCGCGCCAGCCAGGCGTGGTAATGGCGCGTCCCGTATTACGTAGCGGGCCCAGTCGGCAGGGAGGTCGGCCTTCCTCACCAAGTTGTAGCCCGAGCACGTGTCGACGGCGATCGTGTGGGGCTTAAACGCGTTGCCTTCGGTGGCCACGGAGCCCAAGACGTTATATATTTTCGACGTCATGAGGCATACGAGGCCATCGACCACCTTGAGCGCGACCTTATCGGTGAGGTCGTTCCGCCGGGGCCTTCGAATTCAACGTTGGCCCCTCTTGCGTTTCCTTCGGCTCGAGTCGGGGGACGTTCGCGTCTCAGTGACGCCCGTCCCGGTGCTGGAGTCCGTACGAAGCGAACATTTCGTCGGCGACCTTGGGCTCACGGGGGTCAGGAGGTCGACCGACTCGTGTCGGTCGTCGTTAACCGCGTCTCGCTTGTTGCGCGTCACTGGGACGTCGGGTGTCCCGGTGATGCCTTCTTCCAACATCGGGTCTACGTGGGCCTCGGTGTTGGGTTTCTCCTGCGATGTCGACATTGCTGGAGTCCCCGTGCTCAACTCCGATAGCGAGGGATGTATTATCGGACAATACCGCCCGTGTCCTTGGCGAGCACGCGGGGACCGGTCTAGTTCATAGGTAAAAGACGGCTCACGCGACCGCGTGTACGTAACCGTCTTTACCCTTTTTTCGAACTACCGGTGCTATCGGAGCTACCCCCTGGCTATCGGTGGCCAGGTCCCCTGCGGGTCCTTGGCCGCGTGGGTCGGGATGATCCCCCCACTGCGTCCGCGCGTCATCGGCGAAGTACCCGGGTACTTCCTGACCTTTAGCTGCGACATCCGGACGTCGCAGGATCTGAGGGACGTGTCGAACCGGTTCGCCTTCTTGTCCCTATGCGGGTAGGGGATACGGGCCCTCTACCCAATCTTGTAGGTACATGATCGCGTTCTGTACCTGTTGGGGTAACCGAGAACGGTCTCGGTCCCCTCTCCCTCCTTGGCGGGGGTACCTTGTGTCGGCCTGGCGGTAGTCGGGCCGATCCCGACGATCGAGTTCGGTACGACGATACCCACCTCCACGGGGGGCGAAGCGAGCGCCCCCACTCGACCGATTCGGGAAGCCTTGACGCGGGGGACGACCCTCGCCGACCGCTTGCCGGAGTAGATTGCGCGCCCCGGGGCGCGTCTCCATCTGGTAGCGGTAGTTCCTGTACGCCGAGAACATTCGTTGTTCCGGCGACAGGAACGGGCAGGCGTACATGGCGTGTCCGTACGTACGACATAGCCAGCACACGTACGCGCTGCCGTCCGTTGAGGCGAAGGTCGCCGCGTGACGCGCCTCCTCATCGGTGAGGAGGGGCACGCGAGGGACTTCCCCTCCGGTATCTCGGTTTGAGATGTCGAGCTCAGCGACCCGGGGGTCCGTACCCCTGGGCGCTCTTGGAGTGGCCGCGAACGCGGTCGCGTAGCTCGACGTCGTTCCGTTCGACATTGGTGAAGGGGGTCGACCCCCTACTGGCCCTGCTCCTTGCGTAATGAGGACAGGGTCGGCCTGCCACTCATCCTCCCCGACATGGAGGGTAGAGGCGGGCGAACTTGTTGCGGCGGACTTCGTAGTCCTGCCAGCCCTCCCTGCCGGTTTCGAATCCGGCAGAGGTAAACCGCGTCGAGCGCGGTAAGTGGTTCCTTCCGCCGTTGCGATACGGCGGATGCTCGGAAGATCGGTCTTCTGGCGGCTCGGCAGCCGCTGCACTGTCTCGGAAACTGCGGCACGGGTCGCAGGAGCGAGTCCCAGGACGAATTAGTGCGCGAGGGACTGTTCGGAGAACACTGCCGTGCACCGGAACGCGGCAGTTTCGAGCCGGTCCGCGAACGTGGTCTCCGTTTCATGAGGTTGCTGTCGCGCCGTCGCGACCGCGTGGTGCGCTTCACCTAACACGTCGTCTGTTAGGTAGCGTTTCAGGAACTGTTTCACGAGCCCCGGCCAACGCACGTCGTCGTGTAGTTGGCCGGCGCGGAGGCCACGCATCGTATAACTCGTATACAGGCGCTCCGCGTCGCGCTCTAAGAAGTGCGCGAGGACTCTCACCGCAACACCTTCGGTCAGGTGTTGCGAGTTGAAGGTTATCCTAATATCCTTCAAGAACGGCAGCAGCTCGATCGGGTCCGTACCGTCGAAGCTACGCATCGTGGGACGGATCCCACGACAGCGTTGGACGTACTTCGCGATCCGCCCTGCGTCACCCGAGGTGACGAGCCTCGAGGTGTTGTCCAAGCGGTACATACGATAGTCAGCGACGGCGTTGAACTCTTGGATCATCGTATGCACCGGCTCGAGCCCGGGCTCGGCGGGACCGAGCGTGCCAAAGGCAGTGACGGGTAGCGTACGGACGTCTACCGGACCTGGATGCGCGGTGTAACCCGCCGGCGGGTAGCCGCCCCAGCGGGGATCGACGGAGAACGTACGTTCTCCGGATCCGCGAGCGGCTCCTCCACGGTCCTGTACGTCGGCGTACGATACGCTTTCCATCTGCCGCCTACTTGCGGGGATAGGGGGCAATGCTTGGGTCTCGGACGCGAGATTCGCGCCCATCGGAGGACGGTTTCCTTCCGCAGTCCGACTAGTGTCGGCGCAAGTCGGACGCCAACCTTCCGGAGCGACGGCGCTCGGAGGTACGGCACCACCGGGCCCTCTCGTGGGGGCACCGGGCAGCCTTGCGGCCATGGTCCGTTCCATGTCACGAGCACGCTGTCGCGTAGCATTGAGCTCAGCGGAGAGGTGCGCGAACGCACCCAACTGCTCTGCTGACGGGGACGGTCGATCGTCGGGACGTCTCGTCGAGGTCGGCCTCGTGGGGCGACCTTGCCCGTGCAGTACGGGCTGTGCGAGGCGTGAGTCTTCGACGAGCACCAGTCGCGAGTGTAACTCGTCGACTAGTGCCCGGAGATTCTCCAAGGACTGGCTGACTCGATCGAACCTCCCTTCACGTAGGGAGCGGAGTTCGTCCATACATCGCGAGCAGACGGCGTCCGTCACGTCTATACGGAGTAAAGTACGGACTTCCTCGATGTAGTCAGCTATGCGATCGAACATCGCAGCCGCTTGTCCTTCGGGGGACTCGGGCGACGGTTCGCGGTCTCGGAGACCAGCGTCGCCGTCGCCGAACGGCGGTGATGGTGCGTGCATAGCGGCCGCCCTCGGATCCGCCGGTTCGGACCGAATCGAGGTGGCGTATTCTTGACTCATCTCAACGCGTACGGACGCGGAGGAAAAAGAAATTCTTCTCGGAAAGATCTCGGGGTCTTCTAGGTCCGGAGACCACTGTAGCATAAACACCCCCAAAACGACTGGAGGTGTATGCGCAGTTCGACCTGTAGACCCCGGATCGGAGAAGGGGTGAAGCGGGCCAGCCAGCTACGGAACCGGGCTCGGGCCCGGGTAGCGGTGGTAGAGCGGGAGCGAGCAGGGACGCGCGCACGCCCGAGCGGATCGACGCCTCGACGCCCCGGAGCAGCACTGGGTGACGTACCAGTGCTGACGGGCGGAGGCGGTTCCGTGCTCGCTCTCGTGCTGCACGTCCACTCCGGCTCGGCTCCGACTAAACGCGCGCGAAGAGCGAAGGCGACGTTTAGAATAAGCTGGGTGGACTAACCTTTGCGGTCGGTTGAGGACAAGCCCGTGCTTGTCCCCCTCCGCCGCCGTCGGTCCGCTCCATATTTAATATACAAAACAATCTATCATAACACGACAGTACCGAGGTACTGTAGTGGGCTACTGTAGTGCAGGTCGGCCTGCACTGTAATACTGTCAGCTATGTCGGGGCTGACAGTACGCGTATTACCCGTGGTGCGTGCGCGCTTCGTTCGCGCGCCGTACACGTGTGCACGTGTATGCGCGTATCCCTTGTCCCCGTGGCGTACACGTGGACACGCGCGGTTGTACTGTAGAGCTCGACGCTCTATAGTAGCTGATCTAGTTCTTGATCTAATCTAATCGAAACCCTCAGGGGGGGTTATACTACAGTGGTCGTGAGAGGGGAATGGTGCCCTGTAGAATGAAATGATTTCTGTTTTTACTGGAATAAGGGAGGCAGCTGCGCTGACTGGCTCGTCGGTCGCCACCTCAACGTGAGTGCGGGCGCAGCAGCTTGGGGGCAGCAATGAAAGGGGGTGACTAATACCTAGGACGCGATATCTACGTCCCCAGTGAGAATGGTATGAGATACAGCCACGCGTAGTGTGCGAGCCATATAAATACCTCTTTTATTGCCCGCCTTATCGCGGATGACGGTGAAGCAAGACTGTTGGCTGTAGCTGAGCTGACAGAACGGTAGAGTTGTCAAAATGGCCGGGCTGGTACGGTCTCAAGCGTAAGTTCGAGCCCGGTCCCGGAATGTCGCGGTCAAGGGGGTAACTGTATGGTGTGCATGCCGGAGGAGAATTGGCAAATTTTCTTCCACTATACTGCCAGGGGATTTTAACCCCTGGTGCATTTTTGCCCTCCACTGTAAGCCGTTTTTTAAAACAAAAATTAGCATGCAGTGCAGCGCACTACCCTTCGCCTTATCCCAGCCATCTGAAATCATCTTCACGAAACGCAAAGCATAATTCCAAGAGAGAGGCATGTGTCGCAGACGGGTGGGTAGGGTGGGGAAAAAGATAGGCATATCAGCGTCCTCTTCGTCCTTCTCGGCCTCCTCCTTTCCATCCACCTCCTTCTCTCCAACCTCTCCCTCACGCTCCTCGACTTTGTCTACCCCCCTCTCCACCGCCACCTCCCATCCTCCCGCCAACTTCCCGCCCCAGCGTCCGCGCCGCCGTACGCCACTGCCGCGCAGACCCTGTTCCTGGCCGTGCCCATGTCCCCGCAGCACGCCGCCCGCACCTTTGTTGCGTCGGACTCCGTGTCGTGCCCGGTGCGCTGCAGTGGCAACATCTCCAAAAGTGGCTCAGTGCCACTACAACCACTTTTGGAGATGTTGCCACTACATGCGCGCCGCCTTTGCGCGCGACCGCGGCGCGGCGCACGCCCTCTATGCCGCCCTCGTGCGCGACCCGCTCGTCGCCTACGTCCCCGCCCCGCCCGACTACGTCGACAACTCGCACCACGTCTACCCCTTCCGCGTCCACTCGGCGCGCGAGGTCTTCTAGCGCTTAGGCGTCTTGCACGCCCCGTTAAGTACTCCCCGTTCACCCCCCCCATCCGCCCAGGCCCCCCCCGCCGCACCACCACCGCATAATCACTTCGAAGTATACTTGCTAAAGTTTACATTCCGTTTTGTCTCTAACTGTACGGCTCTACGGCTCTTTTTCATTGCTCAATCACTCTGTATGTTTGAGGAACATTTCATTCACTTAATGCGCTCACTCTTCGCCAGTGTAGGTTCCGAACTCATCGCTTGAATAGAACTCAACGCTTTTGCGCTTTCGCGACCCCTTGGATCTGGCCGTTCGCTTCCTTTTCGAAATGTTTTCCATCTCTCGAGGCTTTGGATCTTTATTTTGGGACTTGACGTTGTTGTGAATGAAATAGTGACCTGTGGAGTAACTTTCTTCACCAAAGTCGTTCGGGTTCGTTTGGAATACAATCAGGAAGTTTTACGCATCAAGAACACAGTCACTAAGTTTCGTGCTTAGCATCTAACTATCATATGGATTTCACATGCGACATGTGAGCTATCCATAGAGACTGAGATGCTCTACCAACTACGAACTTTCTTCGTCCGAGAAACTCTCATTGTCGATCTCATTGTCGATCTCATCGCCCGAATACATGTCAGCACGCTTACGTTTTCCCATGGTGACACGTTTGTTGTTCCTTTTCTGCGCTCCGCTTCCCTTCGCTTTTGTCGGCTCGGGAGCTGCATCGCGGCTTTCCAGCCAGGCTTGGAAATCGGCAAGCATTTTGCCATTGCTCGCAGAGACGCTTGATGCGCGACAGCTGTTATGTTCCGGAGCTCTCTCCGCCAGGTTTTCAACGGCTCCTGTCGAAGTCAAACTCTCCAAGACGGAGTCGCCACTTCATCAGTCGGCCTGATGGGTCCGTGATCTCCATTAACCAGCGCAGGGAAGAATGGTCGGTATGTACCGTGAACCGGGTTCCTTGGAGATAGGGGCGCAGCGTCACTACACCCCACACAACAGCGAGACATTCTTTCTCCGAAGTGGAGTAATTTCGCTCTGCAGCGTGTAGTGATCGAGACCAAAACCCGATAGGCTTCCTTTGTCCATCTTCGTATGATTGGAAGAGCGCCGTGCCGACTTGGTAGTCGCTAGCGTCCGTGTCCATTGAATATGGGAACCCAGCCTTGGGCAACGCCAAAATTGGCGAGGAGATCACCGCTTCTCTCAGCGTATCAAAGGCCTTGATCTTGGTTTCGCCGAAGGGTTCCAGCTTAACAGGTTGCCCCTTCTTGAGAAGCTGGTTCAACGGCGCCGCCTTATGGGCGTAGTTCGGTACAAATCGTCGATAGACGTTGCACAAACCCAAAAACGAGCGGAGCTCAGTCTGGGTGGTTGGTATCGCGATTTCGCGTAAAGCCCTGGTCGACACCTCGTCAATCGAGAGCGTCCCTGGCCGTATAACATGGCCAACGTAATGTACTTCTTGTGTGAAAAAAGAGCACTTTTCCAACTTGAGGGACACTCCTGCTGACTGCAAGGCGTCGAGAACTTCGTCAACGTGACGTATATGACTCTCGATATCCTTCGAGAACAGAATTACGTCGTCAAGGTAGACGAGACAGGATCTCCATTTGAAGGAGGATAGGATAATATCCAACGTTCGCTGGAAAGTAGCGGGAGCGTTTGTTAGCCCAAAGGGCATAAGGAGATACTGGTACAGTCCAGCATGACACACAAACGCGGTTTTCTCGCGATCTTCTTCTGCAACGGGTATTTGCCAATACCCGCTATTGCAGTCAAGCGTCGAAAAGACGGTTGCTTCTCCTAGGGAGTCAATATACTCGTCCATTCAAGGCAACGGATATGAATCCCGTATCGTCACGGCATTTAGCCGCCGGTAGTCCACGCAAAAGCGCAACTGCCCGTCCTTCTTAGGCACCAGTACAACCGGTGAGGCCCATGCTGATTTCGACGGCTCGATTACTCCGGCTCGGAGCATACGGTTTACTTCTTTCATCTCCGCCTCCCGGGCGTGTGGTCCTGCTCGGTAGGGGTTTTGCGCGATCGGTCGCGTTCCAGTCATCGTGTCGATGTGATGCTTCGTGACCTTGATCTCGCCCAGCTCCCCACTCCACATGGAGCTGTACTTGAGTAGCATAGCCTTGATCTGATCACGATGGCGGGCCGGGACGTGTGAGAGATCCACGTCATCCGGATTGCTCGCCATAGAGGCGTTTTTTACCGCCCGGTTGGCGTCCTTGTCGAAGTCTTGTTGGACTTCGTTCGCATCCTCATCGGTGAGGCCTAGCATTGCAGCCACGCTAACTTTGCTCGCTATAACAGCCGTCGGATGTGGCAGCAAAGTGCCGATCGTTTGGCCCTTAACGAGCCGATAAGGCGCGATGCCAAAATTGGCAACGAGTACGCGGAACTCGCTATTTGGCTCGACTTGCACAACGCCATTGGAGGCGACGACTTGACTCTTTGTGTAGAGTTTCTCATGCGGCTGTAGGACCATCAGGCCGTGCCTTTTTGACGTCACAGAGACGAATGTTTGCGTGCCAGGCTCAAGCACGACTGGCTTGGTGACGCTGACTCGAGGTGATGTCCGACCGCCTGCCTTGGCGAATTCTTGGGACGCCGGCAATGGCGGTGCGTTCGGCGGTCGCCTGAGTGGCCTTCTCGTAATAGGGACCGCGGACCCGTCGTCGAGCTCGATCGTCTTGCGGCGTGGGTAGACGGCTTCCACAAAACGGTCCATGAAGTCACATCCCAGGACCACTCCAGCCGCCAGCCGCTCGCATACGAGGAATGTTACGCGAGTAATTCGCGAACCAATTCTGACAACCAGATCAATTGTCCCAGTTATTAAAATTGGGTTATTGTTTGCATCCCGAATGGTCAGGGTTGATCCTGGTTTCATTTTCTCCATATACTGCGGAGGTAGTTCATCTTTTCGAATAAAGTTTGGCCCAGCCCCAGTGTCTAGCACTGTGAGCTTCCTTGCCAAAAGTTCCGGGACTAGCCCGTAGTCGGCATAGCACTTGTAATTGCGCTTCGCCATCACCATAATGGTGCATTGTAAACGTGGGGGCACGTATTTTCGCCATGGTCGGCGTAGCTCGCTGAGCTTGCTCCCATGTTTGGGGTTCAACAGATCCTTCCTTGACAGAATCATCACTGGGGAGGGGCGACCTTCGCCGCGCGGCGTCAGGCTCCAGGTAGCCAGGGGAGGCCCTCTCGCCTCCGCTTCGACGCGGACTCCCGAAGTTAGTTTCCCTGGCTGTCTTTGGACACTGTACCGCCTTGGTGGGCGTCAGTTTTCGCGGCTTCGGCGTTCTGGAGGTCGCGAGCGCGGGTGTTGACGATCTCGTCAAGGGCTCGTAACTTCCAATAGCTGTCCGCGGGTACGCGTTGCTTTTCTTCTGTAGAAAGGTGGTCGTAGTTTCGTACGATAAGAGATGACTCGGCAATCGAGAGTTGAACTACGCAGTCTGGTGCGATGTGGTTCGGCCCGTAGCACTTGTGGCAAATTAAGTTACCACGTGGCCTCTCCAAGTTCGGAGTTCCTCGCACTTTAACTTGCCAGCCAGGACGGCCGGCGCGGACATGGCGTGAATGTTCCTGTCCTCGGATGACCGGGTCAGGAACGCGTCCGTACGGGCCCCTTGTGAGCATCATCGACTCCGGGTCGTCCGTTTGCGTCTCGGTGGTCGAAGGTAGCTCCGCCGTCGGTACAGACGACCAATCTCCTTGCATAAGGTGCATCGACTCTCCACCTACGGCGTAGTTCTCGGCCATTGCTGGCCGAGAGTCAGCAGAAGACTCTGTCATCATCATTCGATGTTGTCCGGCGCGCGATAGCGCCGGTCGGGTCGGCGGCTTCAAAATGCCGATCTGCCTTTTTCCGCCATGTTCGGCGTTTCTTCCGCCAGCGAAGCGGGCCCGAAGAGCATCGCCTTCATTCTGGGCGTACTGGACGATATCCAGGAACGTGATTCCGTCACGACTAATTCGTCTCATTCGACGTTCTGTCTCGCAATATCGCGATACGAGAGACCGGATTCCTGGATTGAGCCCGTCAATGAACATTGTAATTCGTTCATCGGCGTCGTGCACGTTACCGCAACGAAACTCCGCGTCCAGCAGACGAGCACTGTAACGGGTTTCTGATTCTTCCGCCTTCTGGCGCACTTCTCGAAGATCGAGTACTGCACTGCTGATGGCGTCGTTGGTCGCATAAGTGCGTAGCAGGTACTGTACCGCTTCGGGTCAGTACGAAATTCCTCCATCGAAGGAGTCCATCTGCTTTGTCGCATCGAACTGCGTTCTTGCCTGTCCTTGCAGGAAATACTTCACTGCTACCAGTGCCTGGGACTCCTTCATGGAGTTGGTCTCACATTCCTCGGCGAAACGAGATAGAAAACCCAAATCCTTAGTGGGGTCACTCCCGTCGAAACGGAGTTCGGGAGTGCCCGTTTGGATTGATCTAATGTGATCCTTGACTTTACGGGTTTTTCGCCCACTTCGGCGTTTGTGACGCCTTGTCAGCCTGTAACGGCGATAGTCCAGAGCGCCATCGAAGAGGCGATTTGTGGGTCGAAGCACCTTCAGTCCGGGGTGCTCCTGCCCAAGCTGACGACCGTGCCTCCCGCCTTGCGGCGTTCGTCTGCGGCGCTCACCAGCATCCTCGCTTGAGGCTTCTTCGTCATCCGACGGGCCCGACTCACAGTCGTCAAAATCGTCAGAGGACGGAGGGGATGGATTCCAATCAGGATCATAGCGATCCTTCTTGCTCTTGCGCGATTTTCGCCATTCTCGAGATCTCCTCGATTGCTCGCCAATGTGGCGTTCGAAATCTTGAGCTCCTCCTCTCGGAGTATTTTTCCTGGCAACTCGGGGTTCATCTTGTTCGTCGAGGTCGGCCTCGTCACCTCCACCGTGGAGTTGCTCCTCGACCGATTCGAGTCTTCTGACCATCCGAGCCAGTACATCGCGGGTTGTTATTGTGACTGACCCGTCGATAGCGTCCGGAATCTGGAGATCCTCCAGAACGGAGTTAACGTCGCCACGTAGAAGGCGTAGCTCAGCGTCTGCGCGGTCATGACGCGCCTCCATCGTGGAGATTTTAGCACGCAGAACCGTGAGAGTATCTTCAATATGAAGTATACGTTCGCGAATGAGGGCGACCACTGTAGCCTCGACGTCGGCTTTCTTCCCAACGTCTGGGGTAGGCGCCGCGCTGCTCGCGCCAGGCTTATCCATTATCGGAGTTGGTTGGTCCTGATCTGGCTGTGCATCCACAGCCACCGCTGGGAGCGGATCGGTAGTTCTTGGGGTATCTCGCCCATCTTGGCGCGGCGCTCGATCGCTCTGCGTACTGCTCGCGGCTCGAGTCTTGACTCCAGGAAGGCGGGTTTTTCGTGAATTGTTCATCGTGTGTCCACTCCTTCTAGGTCGGGAGACCAAAATGTAGTGCAGTGGACACACTCGCCAACGAGGGCGTAAATCTCGCTATGAGGGAAAGCGGTATGTCCAGTCACCACCAGGGTGTTCGGGACCCTCTGTCCGTGGTAGGTCAGAGGCAACGCGAGAATCGCGGGTAGAGTCGCGGTCAGCGCGTGAAGGGGTACTCGGGATCGAGTAACTAGAAGGAATGGGGGTGGCGGTCGCGTCGCGGACCGCTATCGACAGCGTCGAAGAAGAACAAAACAAGAAGGGAGAAGAAAGAAGGAAGGAGAAATGTAGCGTAGAAACGTAGAAAATAGGGAAAAAAGTAAAGGAAAACAAGAAAAAGGATGACGACGAAGGGTGCAGGTACCAGACTTAGCCAACTAGATAGGAACCGTAGAGGATCCTACCAGAGATGGGGTCCGATCACCTGATGCCTATTTACTGTAGCGCCTTCCGACACCCGACCTATATAGGCCGAGCGCCGTCATCGGCATCGGTTACTAAATGGGTAATTAATAATTAATTATCGTCATTAGAATTGCCACCTGGCATTAGACGCCAATTAGCGTAGAAACTTGTGGGCACCAGGTATGTATACGTGTCGTACACGTGTTGTACATGTATCATATACGTGTCATACGATTGTCATACACGTGTGGCCACTTGCCGTACACGTGGGGTACCTTCCCAAATGTGCGCGCACAGTACACGTGTGGCGCGCTTATCATACACGTGTGGTATCATCCAAAGTGTACGCGTACACTTTGGATGAGTACACGTGTCATAGACGGGAGCGCACAGCATACACGTGTGGGCTCATCCAAAGTGTACGCGTACACTTTCGATGAGCACACGTGTGACACACGTGTCAAAGGCGGGGAGCGCGGCCCCACGACGGCGGTGGCCAGGCGTACAGTGCAGGGTCACTGCACTACATAATGCACACCTGGATGAACATCTGCAAAGACATGATGGACAATTTCAAGGGTAAATGCATTCATCTGAAAGAAGCCTATCGTAGCGATGATCGATTTATACTCAGCCCTTCACAGTGGCGGCAAGTAGATGAGGAGATGAATTCGATCCGGAGAGGTACTGCCCAGTCTGCTTTCCCTGATATACCCCGTAATACCGCGCACTACTCAAATTGGAAGGCCTCGGAGTGCACCGAGTTCTTATCGAACTTTGCCATAATAGTTCTTGATGGCACTCTGCCCCAGCCGTATCTCCGGAATCTGTACCTTCTTTTTCAACTGGTCGAATTGTCTCGCAGACCCGTCATGTCGCAAAAGCAAGTGGACGAAATGAAGCAGCTTGGAATAGACTTTGTTTGCGGGTTCGAATCTCTGTACTACCGAGGTGACGTGAGGAGAGTGGGGTCTGTAAATCAACAGTTCACGACGTTGTCCATCTCGGTTGGATGGTTGAGCAATGTGGACCCCTGGTTAACTATAGCCAATTTTGGATGGAGCGCTTCATTGGCTTTATCAAGCATTTACTGCACGCCACGATCTTGGCGGCAGAGTCAATGATGAAACAGCCAAAATGACCGAGCGTGTCAAGATATATTTTAGGAACCATTTCGTTTCGAAGAATGACCGAGGTGCTGGCGGGGAAGCTAGGGATGATGCGACTGAAGTGAGTGATTTGAAGCTGCTCTTCCCGCGCGATTGAGAATCACTCAACGACGCATATCACGCAAGAATTGGGACTCGAAAGCTCCTCGCTGCTTTCATATCCAGAGCGGAAGGCATTGTTGAGTCGGAAGCGAGCGCGGCGGTCGAGAAGGATGGGATATGGTGTTACGGCCGAGTCTCACTGCCGGTTGGTCATGGTTGGCAGATCATTGGCGCGAGCAATGCAAGACGGCATCGCCGTGAAATGACTCGGTCAGATTGGTACATAGCGGCAGAGTTCTCTACAGAACACGGGCACCTCTGTGATGTATATTATGGAAAAGTACTGAAGTTCCTTCGCTACACCTTTCCAGTGAATGGAAGCTCTGTCACGAAAGACCTCATTCTGGCTGCCTGGGCAAGCGGTTTGTTTAGCAATCAGTATCAACAGGTCTTTGAAACAGGGACAGTGGATGTCTCTTTCAGGAACACAACCGTTGAAGACGTCTCAGTTATACTGCACTCGATTGGACAGCTAGTGCACCGCACCAACCGAGGAAGCAGGAGGCATATAGTGTTTATAGATCCCCAGCGTGCTGCCAGTATGCTTTTGGACAAGGACCAAATAGGATCAGACGGCGTGAATAGGACTTTGGTAGCGTCTCGAAGGTGAGATCTGTCATACTTGAACGCACGGCATGGAGTGTCGAGGAAGAAGGCATGGATGGCATGCGGAGGCGGGAGGAAATTATGGAACAGCAAGGAGCAATGGGAGTACGAGGATCGGTAACCTGCTGAGTGTGATGACCATGGAGTTGGGCTCTAAGACATACACTACGAGGTCAGATTTTCAATATCTGAAATGATTTTTTAGAATGGCCCGGTAGATTTAGTGGTTCGAAATTTGTTTTAGATTTTTTGGCGCGCGCGCAGCACACTTTTCTGATCGTATCAAACCTACCGCTGGTCTAGCTTGATGAGCCATTTTTAATGTAAAATATAGTATAGGACGGATATCTGTTAGTTTCTACTAGATCCAGGCTGATATTGTACTGGTGCGCACCAACACTTTGAAGCTGCATAGTGTGGCCATCCACGTGTGGAAAATGGGAAGGAGCTTAGTTCATTGCTCGAGATCGCTTCAGTGTAAATGTATCGCAGCGTCGTTTATTAGTAGCCTTAAACTACATAACTATACATTACCGCCAGCGGTGTTGGGTGAACCCGGCACATCCTGTTGAACAACAGTTCCCGGGTGCACCGGACTGACAATTTCGTTCATCGCATCTTCATTCAGCTCTCGACGCGCGTCCGCGCAATGCGAGTCCCCCACAAACATCACATATGGCATAACGACTGCCAGCTGCCCTGGAACACGAACATTCCTTTTCCTGTCCCTCTTAGACCAGTGCCCGGAAACCTCTTGCGCTCTCCGCCACACCAAATGAAAAGCCCGACTGGGCAGAGGAACTGCGCTTGACACATTTCGGTCTTCCACTATGGACGGCCTCCGCCTAGTACAACGCAGGCCTGCATCGAAGGTCTTGCTTTCCGAGTCCCATATGCGGTTGTTCCTGAACAACACAAGCTCTCCGCTCCCGGGGTTAGCAACATCCATTTCGAAGGTGCTTCCGCAACTGTGCCCTACAAAAACTGCAGCGGGGGCCCCAACATCGCTCGAATATACATACGTACCCATCAACCTCAACATTCCGACCCCCGCACTGCCCTCCTTCTTCAACATCTCGAGACGGTCCGCCTTATGGCATAATCCCAGAAATGAACAAAGCCCTGCCATGCGATGGAACAGTATGTAGAATGTCTGCGATGTCCCGGCCGGGCCCTGTGTCTCTGCATGCTCAGGATAGAACACCAGACGCAATGTCGAGTCCTCGACCATGCAGCCGTATAGATTCCTCGCTATCAACTCAAAATCTGCCAGCTCGCAATCCGCAACGACCCGAATGAAGCTCTGCGTCATACCCCCTAAGGTCCCTATATTCATTTTGTCGGCCGACGTTTGTTCAATATGACTTGACGGCTTACGCAGCGACTTCTGCACTGCGACTTCCAGGCGGTGGCGCAGAAAGTTCACTATCTTCAGCACGGACTCATCCCTTGTCGACGACAGCCCCTCCGATATCCGACAACTGTTTAGCTCGACCTTCCGATTTAGCATGTCTACTTGGCCAAGTACTTGTGCATGGCTTTTCCTCAGTCGATAAACACTATCCGCGAGTTCTTTCATCCGGTACTGGTCAACAACTCTGCGCCTCTTACTGTTTTTTGCAATATCATCTCCAGTCCAGTCTCTATCCGCTTCATCCATCCCGTCATGAGCCTGTGGAATAACTGGCGTCCGCCATGTCAGTACCGGATTGTTATTCTCGTCTCCATCCAGCTCCGCGCGTCTCAATAAACGGCCAACAACGAATTCCACTTGATGAATATGATCACCGTATGCAGCCTTCTCCTCGTATTCCAAAGTAGCTGTCGCCAACACCTGAACCTTATCGTTTGCGGCCGTGGCGGGAGCATCCTCAATATCCGTTACTTGCGCGCTGCACCACGTTGCTTCGTCGTCATCGTCTTCCAACATCCATAGAACCTCGACGAAATCATTCGGTAGAGGCAGCGCTTCTCTTTCTCGGCATGCCCGAAGGCGTTGCATTCCTCTGTCAAGGCGGACGCCACCTATCTAGTCGAAGATACGCGATAGGCTATCTCTGAGATGGTTCGGACGGGAAATAGCCTTGTCGTGTGGCGAGCGCGGATTCGGTCTGAGCATACCCCAGATATCCGCAATCCAAGCAATCTCCGGGGAGATTTTTATTGTCCAACGACTCATTCAAGCACCCCCGAACAGGAATTTTCTAACAAAATGGAAGAGTCGTGGCCACTCACAGTACGTTTGTGGGCGTTTTCACATTGATATTCACCAATACTGTAATGGGTGGCCTTTAGGCCGGCCGGCCAACTTTTTCACATGCTGTTATAGCTGCAGGTTCTTCGTATCCAGAAATTGAGGAACACCGCCCCTTTTTCCCAATGTCGAATACACGGGCCGCCAAGAAACGTGCTATACCCGAAGCAGCCAATGCTTCACCAGGCTCTAAGAAGATGCGTCGCAACAGTTCGGAGGTTCGTCGCCGGCCAAACGTTTCTCCGCCCAAAACAAGGGCTATTCTCTCGCAGTTGACCCCTCGAAACAGCCGTAGAAGATCCCCCCGTAACCGGGCGTTAGCCCGGAAGTCTCGGGGAGCGGCCGCTACGGAATCCAACGCAACGCAGGGCGATGAGCGCCCAGTCACGACTGTGAGATCGTCAAGGCGGGTGCTTCATTTGCAGAATGTGGAAATGGTACGTAGACAAGCGCGAGTGCACCCAGTTACCCCAGAAATCACACCAGTCAAAAACCTGATTCCCCGTCCGGGGCAAGAGGATACATTAGAACCATCACCCCGACGTTCACCCAGAACAAAAACAGCGTTGCAAGAGCAGCCTGTTCGCAAAGTGCCAGAAATGATCATGGATTCAGACGATGAAGAAGATGAGGATTTGGCAGCTGAAGACGCTGAGAGAGAAGCAGAAATGGAGAGACGTGACCGCGAAGAAAAGGATAGATTCAGACTGATGGAACGACGCGCACGCATCTTGGAATCAGACGCCGAAAGTTTGTTTGAGGAAGAGGGTTCCACAGCTATGGCTGAGCGCGGCGTAAGAGAGCTTAAGAAACATCTCCGGGTTGAATACTGTTCGGAAAGCGATGATGGGGGAATTACGGAAGTTCCTGGGACAAGCGTCAGCCGACATCAGCCTGGAGACGACCTGGATATCGATATAGAAAGCACGGAACAACCTCATGCATTGGGAGCGGTGACAACTACAAATTCCATTTTACAGTCCACGTTCCGAAAACTCGAGGGCGTGCTCAATGCAAGGCTCAATACGCTGACAAGCAGTCTTGTTGAAAGAATGGATAAGACAGACAAAAGATTTGATGAGGTGGGCACCCAGCTAGCAGATATTCATGCCATTGTGTCCAGAACAAACACGCCTAACAAATCCACAGACACCCCCCTCAGCCGATTTAACAAGCTTCTGGACAAACTCACTCCTTGTGATGGCCTTGTTGTCAACCGAGATGCTTGTCATCGAATTCTATGCAGCATCGTACCCTTCGAAGTTCTTCGGACAGCTCGTGATAACACTTTGGCGAAGGAATGGGTCTTGTTTCGTTTTTCAACTGCAGTACAGGTTTGCTGTGCGGAAAAATCCAAGGGAGACAAGAAAGCAGTTCAGAGAGGGTATTGGCGGACGCCACAGTCGCTTCAAGAAGAATGCTGTCCTCAACTTCATATACAATGTGCAGCTGAACAGCTTTGGAATGTTTGCGGATGACGGCGAGGAAGGGGAGGCCAGAGCAGATCAGAATGTTATCGCAGCCGACGCCGTTCGTGAAACTGCTGAAAATCCTGAGGGCCGCACTTGTAAAACGGACACTCCCGTCGATTTCAGTTGCACCGGGAAAGCTGTGAGTTTGCGCCAACCAGACTGGCTGAAGAAAGGATTCATCCTTGAAACCGACATCGAGCACGCCAGGTTGGTGCAGGATTACAGTAAGTCTGAAGCCTTGAAACGTAGACTGAAGGATGTCGAAAGTGAAAGTGATTCTGGGGAAGAAGAGGATGGTGAATACACGCCCGGGCCCGGGAACATGCAAGCGCCAGAGAAAGTTGTGGTAAAGGAGGTTCAGACGACGCGGGACGTTGCCAGGCACGGAGCTTGGAAGATATACAAGCTTATGGGCAAGCACTTGAACCAGTCCAGGAAGAAGTGCAAGTCAGCATTCCTCGAACAATTAGGTTTCCTGATGGTGCCATGGTCGGGATCTTGTGTGTCAGTTGATCAATCAAAGCTTACGGTTAGTTGGGGGTTCCCAGAAGTTGATGCTTCCAAGTCAAGGGGCGGCCGCCTTCAAGACATCAAAACACAAAGACGAAGTCTTCCGGCGATATCATCCTTAATGAATACAATTCCAACCTTCTGAGTGAGCTGTACGGGAAGCGACAGGACATGATTCTTGTTGTTTCTCACGAGGTACAAGTGACTGAGGCCTTAGGTTCGTCTAAAAGAAAGAGAAACAGAACGAAAAAGAGAGTTATCAACAAAGCTATCAACGTTGTGGAGGCGGCCGCCAAGTTTTGCACGTAGTTTGCGCAAAGTTCCGATTCGGAAAGAAGTCCACTCTCATTCCTCCTTGGTCACAAAGATGCACTCCGCTGTATTCTCGGAATCGCCTTAGTCTTCAAAGACTTGACGTCTCAGTTTTTGGTGAAGAACTGTGAAAACGGTCGCGTCCGTGATATCAACAACATGGACACCACAAGTATCAAATGTGGAAATTTGAGACTATCCGAGCTCATACCAGGTCGTTCATCACAGATCAGATCCCTTTCCGGGACAGTTCTCCGCATGAAGGATAATTTGTACTGCAAGCTAAACGTTGGGGCGAGTCCTCGCAACGATGGTACTGAAGCAGGTGTGAACGGTGTCGAAGGGCAGCGTACCAGGGACACATCAGCGCGAGAGATACAGCCTTCAGTGGATGGCGGTGTGTTCGCCATTTAGCATAGGTACAGTCAATGAATCTTTACTTCACTTTGGCCAAAGGTTTTACTAGTAGTCATTGTCCATACTCGAGCGCCTGAATCTGGTCCTCTCTGGTTCCGGAGCAGTCCATTCCCTCTGCCGAGCTCGACCACGAAACGGAGAAACATCATGGTAACCGTATCCGTATAGAAGTTCATCGTTTGCTTCTATTCTCTGCCCTGTGCCATAGCCAATGCCTTGACGTTGATATCGTTCACGACTATCCCGTCCCCTACCAACCCACTCGTTCCGATCTCGCCAGTCCCCTTCATCTCGAACATAATGATGGCGGCCGCCCCTTTGTTCTCCTCTCCTGTCATCATTGTATCCATCATATCCGCTGTCCGTCCTCTGGGGTGGGTGTACATGAGGTACATTGAACGGGCCATGGAACGGGGTTATACTCGGCCTATGGTGTAAATGTTTGGCGCGGACAGCCGACGGATGCCCAGTTGCCGTTCCATTAATGAAGCTTCGCAGCGATTCATTCTCCTGCTGCAGCCTGCCCACTTCTTGAGAGATCTGATCAACAGTTCTGGTCGTTTTGCTTGCTGTATCATACAGCAATGATACCAGCCCTCTAACAGTCAGACTACCGTGGAGGTCCCACTGCTTGGCAATGACGAGCGCGGGAAGGCCTTCCACTAACGACAAATCCTGTGGATGAAGACTTAGGGTCATAGGCGAGGACCGCCTCTCCTCCATGCGCCGCTGCTGACGCGCAGCCAACCGAATCCTTCTCGATTTGAAAGAAAGGTATCGCACTTCTCCTCCTGCCTTCCTCATATCCGCCTCTCCCGTTCCATGCAACGCGTGGAAGTACACGCAGTTAGATAGATGCGGATTTGTGCTCACCATATAGCATTCCAGATGTCGTGGCAGCTTATGCACAAACTCCATGAGAGGAAAGAGCATCTGGCTCCCATTCACCCACTTCACATCCTTGCATACGTCCTTCAGCACTGTAATGGTACCCTTGTCCACCAAGAATAGGCGGCCGCCCCTTGTTGCCTCGTTGAACCAAAACGCACAAAACATGGTGCATATCTCCATGCGAAACATTTGCCAAAGCCTGCGACATCTTTCTGACATCACGCCTCCCTCCCTTACGACCATTTCTTCATGGTAGTAGTAGATGACCGGCGGCAGTGGTAGCGGAACTCCCTCAGGGAACTTCAGAGCTTGCAGCCACTGTGGGCATTGGGGAAACACCTCTTTATACGAAGCATCGTCAAAGTACATGGTCTCGTAACAGTCGAAAGGTATAAGCAGTCCATAGCGATTCCACGTATGGCGCTCGTATGAGAAGTTTGCTCTGTGCTTGAAAGCATTCCACCAACGCCCCATCAATGGATCAGCGAAAAGAGGGAACTTGTGGCGACGTAGGGTATGACGGGACTGCAACACGTAGTCCATTTCGTCAAGATAATAACAATCGAGTACATCTCTGGCGAAAGTGCGGCCGCACGTCAATGTACTGGGCACCTCCCAATAGTTGCTATTGGCAGCAAACTGACTCCACCCTTCCATGGCCGATGCATTATCCTGCATCGCGAGCTGACGGAACCGCTTCAAATCTCCTTTCTGGTGCACTGTGTGCTGCAGCACATACTTCCGAAAACTTAAATCCTGAACGGGAACCGAGTGCCAGTTGTGCCGGCCCCTCATCCTTCCAATATCCAACCTCATGGGCTCAGGGCCATCTCTCACATTCGTACACAATGCACGGTCTGCCCGTGACTGTACACAAGGCAGGCCTGCCCATGTGGAATCAAATGTAGGAAGCACAGGATTTTTATCCTGTACCGTATTACCTCTGGACACAACGAGGCCCCCATGGAGACAAAAGTCAACAAGCGGTGCTGTGCACCGTGGTGTTACAACGCCGCCGGTGGGTTGTGAGTGTTCGGCGTCAGGAAGTGGGGTGCGTGGTAGTGTGTGGTCCGTTGGCGACTGCGGTGACTGGGGTGCTGGTGAGGACGGCTGTCCAGTTGTGAGGTCAACTACGAAAGGTACTGCAGAAGGCGCAGACATGGCAGGTGTTTCCAAGTTTCCAATAAACGGGGGGGGATGAGGGGTCGGAAATGGAGTTGCAACTGGGGTGGGAGTGATGCGTTTGGGTCAGGATCAGTCGTCGTAGGGAAGGCTGAGAATGTGTGATGTTTGAGTTAGGAAGGTGGAAGGTTGAAGGTCGGCACGGGGGGGGGTGGAAGGTGGAAGGTCGGCACGGGCGGGGAGCCGGGAGGAGTCGTCGTGGGGAAGGCTGAGAATGTGTGATGTTTGAGTTGGGAAGGTGGAAGGTCGGCACGGGCGGGGAGCCGGCAGGAGTGTGCACACTGTGTGATGTTTGAGTTGGGAAGGTGGAAGGTGGAAGGTCGGCACGGGCGGGGAGCCGGGAGGAGTGTGCACACTGTGTGATGTTTGAGTTGGGAAGGTGGAAGGTGGAAGGTCGGTGCGGGCGGGGAGCCGGAGTAATCGTCGTAGGGAAGGGTGAGAATGTGTGATGTTTGAGTTGGGAAGGTGGAAGGTCGGCACGGGCGGGGAGCCGGAGTAGTTGTCGTAGGGAAGGGTGAGAATGTGTGATGTTTGAGTTGGAAGGTGGAAGGTGGAAGGTCGGCACGGGCGGGGGGCCGGGAGAAGTGTGCGGCACGGGCTCAACTACAAGTACCCTCCAGCGGTACTAAATTTGCGTGATGCGCAAGCCCATCAATTTTGATTGACTAGGATTTTTTTTCCTATCTCGCCTTCCACATAGCGGCGTCGGAGCAATCTACGATGAACGCAATACTTTTGTCCACACAAAAAGCGAAGGCACAGAGCTGTACTACAACGTTTGTCTCCAGGCAAACTTTTCTCCGCCAACATCTGTACGCAAACGATGAGCAGATCAAAAACGATGACTCCGGCGCCCGCATCGCGCCGTCGTGCGGCGCCCCCCATCTGCGTCGCAAAGGAGGAGCAGACCCCCCTCCCATCCCAGCTCCCTCACATCCCCGAATCCTCCGATTCGTGTGAATCCCCCGAGCAGCGCAAGGAGCGCGCGCGAAAGGCACGCATTGAGGCCGAGCGCCTCGAGCTGATGGCCGCCAAGGCCCGTCTCGAGTTCGAACGCGCAGAACTCAAGGCCGATCGCAAGCGTCTTGAGCTCGATAAGGCCAAGAACATGAAGGACATGGCCGGCACCAAGGAGCACGTGGGGGAGCCAATTCCCTACGACAGGAAGAATTCATCGCCCCAGGTTGTCAATGTTGTAAAGCAGGGAAAGTCCCAGGGCCTGCATCCGCTTACCACCACCCTGTCCGATTTGCTGGGGAGCGAGTTTCCGAGGGTCAGGGAGAGCGATATTAATGTCATTAGGGACAAGCTGTGTGGCATTAACACCTTTTTCTGCACAGAGGTTGATCGCTCCCCATTTGATGAGCGCGTCGTCTTTCGGGGTAACATGAGGCAGCTATGTCTGCGCTACCGCAAGCTTCAGCTCTCAGCTTCGTGACGTACCTCCCGGTTCGCAGAACTCTCCCATATGCAAATCGGAGCCAACCGCGGCGTCCCACAGAGGGCCCTGTCGATGAAAATTCAGACGCTGTGCCGCGCTCATCCTGTTCTCTCCCAGGTTCTAACCAGCGCAATCAGAATCGCCGACGAAGCCCTCAGCAAAGTCAGCCAACTGCTTCTGCCTCTCGGTCTGCTAGTGATTTGTTCGGATTTTTTGACGGAGAGGAGAATGGCGATCAGGATATCCCAAATCTAGCACAAAAGCGGCCGGAGCGGCCAAGATCTCGCCGGAGAGAAAGTGTTAACGATTCGAAGGGGGCAGAGGGCGAGAAATCCTTTGAAGAGGGAACAGCAAACCCCGATGGTGACTCAGCTGGCATTGATGAGGAGATTATCCTAGAGGATCCAGATGCTCGAGATGGCGAGTCTATTGATATTGATGATAACATTGACGGTGGATTCTATTCTAGGTAAGAGGCAGGCCTGGGACAACGAGTCGTGGATAATTCCAGTTTGGACGCTCAAGGACGCAACTCGTCAGAAGTTGATAAAAACTCACAAGAGGGTTCAGCAAGACGAATGGATAGGGAAACAGCTGCCGCAAGTGCATTTGATGCAGTTAACAAGTTGTTCGGCTCCATAGACCTGGGAAAGCAGGGCATCATGAGAAACGAGTAGCACCCAGGAAGCAGAAACCAGATGGAGGAAAAGGCATGGGAAGGCCACAGACAGGACAAATCGATCGCGCTAAGTGGCTCGCAGATTTAAAAGCATGAGCATCAACGAAAGGAGCCCGTGATCTTCTTGCTGGCGAGGGGGATGAGGATAGTCTTGCAGTTGACGTCAACGCTGTTGATGACGATTCGTCAGACAGCGGCACAGAATCCGTCCGGCGCGGTGGAGCCAGAAATGAGTTCCATCCCGCGATGGATGATCGATTCGAGGAGGCAGAAATCGGAGATGAAAGCGAAATGAATAGCTTCGCCCCGCGAAAATCTGGCTTCAGAGCACAGAAAAGAGCTGTTCGAGCTTCTGAGTCCAGCGAAGATTCATAAACTCCCCGCGATGGTGAAGAGAAACAAGACACCAACCCGACGGAAGACAAATCCGACGGGGAGACTTCTTTCCAAAAATTGATGGCCATAGCTCGTGAGGGTCCCAAAGCAAGCTCTGGGAATCGTTCGAAGCAGCCTCGTTCCACAAGACCGAGCATGTTGTTGCGAAATCAAGCTCTTAGAAGTGGCAATCCACAGAAGCGGAAAGAACCACAAGAAAGGAAGACGACGCGTGAACCAAGAATTGATGAGGGCCGGGCCCCCCCCCGCATCCAACATCTCTCGGATTCTGGGACTGACGAAACAAATAGATTTGAGGCAAGCAGACGCGCCAAGAGAGAAAGACGATGACTCGTATGAAGCGCTTGATGATGAAATGGAAGAATCGATTTCCATTAGAGGTGATGCAGTCAGAAAAGGCTCCTTGAGAAGACAGAAATTTACTGCTGTCCGCCGGGTTGCCAACAGATCCTTCAAAATTCATAAACCCCCCGATGAATGGAAGCCGATGACAGAAGAGGAGATTGCTAAAGTGCGATCAGATGGGCGTTCTATTGGAGGAGGACGCGTGGGAAGTTCAAAAGGAAAGGGTATTGTGGCAAACTGTCAGACTTGCCGCGGCAGTGGACTTGACACTTGTTCGGCTTGTCTGGGAAGCGGTTGGGTACCACCGCTAGATAAAATTGGTATGTCAGAATCTCGAAAAGAGCTTCTAGAGAAGATATGGAATCGTCCTAATCTTTGCGTCGACAAGTATGGGGAAGCGCAATGCATCACCCCGCTCGAAAGCTACCCCAACCTGCGGAAGGACTTGTTCGATGTCGCAAGGCGAGAAAGGCGGCGGTGATCTTGTGCTTGTGTTGCATATGACTGCCGTTCTTGGCGGCCACTCTGGTGCACCACTTTTCCAGCAACCAGAAACCAAGGCCCGCAAAGAGGAGACTGTGAATGCTACCTAGCAAGACGATGCCGAGCCAAAAGGCAGCAATGAATTGATAATTTCCGCGATAGTCGTGCAAATTTGCAGCAAAGCGGTCACTGAGATCGTGGAAGTGAGGTCGGGAGAGTTCCTTGGTGGAATAAAATTCTTTCCATGGTCGGCAATCTTGCCAGATTTGTCTGGCGTATGAGACGAAGCGATTTGCGGTAGCGGGGCCCATGACTTCGACGGCGACATGTGGGGATGCGCGGGACACTGCGGCCGGGTCAGGTTGCTTGACTGCTGACGGATGGGCGGATGTGCAATTCTTCGAATCTCGAGCTCCGTCTAAAAGAGCTCATCGCGTTCGCGCAGATATGAAACTTCCGCGTTGCCTGCGGTACTTGCGGCAGTTGTAGCCATCAGAATAAATGCCTCCCTTGGCAAGTGGACCCGCGCCCTCAAAAGCTTGTCGAAAATATCCGTACAAGTGACCACGGCCAGGTGAGGGGAATAATTCCGAAGACTTGCAGTCCAAGGATCCTCACAATGTTATGTGCCACGCCCCAAACACTTTATAGTTCTCCTTCGGCATCTGAGCGGAGTTGAAGGTGCATGCCCGAAAGTTGTGAGTGTAGCAGCACAGTGGGGGGTTCCAGAGGGGAGAAATTTTTATTAATTTCATTTCAATCATCATCGCTTGCTAGGAATGCAGCTTGTCTCGACCTGTACAGCGCTCAGAGCCCAAGAGTTGGTTAGAAGCGTATCTAACAAGTTGTTTTCACCGTTGACACCACGAGGATTACATACTTTTATTCGAAGCAAGTGCCTCTGGCTGAGTCGGAGGATTCGACTGCAATCCGAAGGTGTTATTCGCGAAGTGAGACAGTCCAGCAACATGTCTAAGATACCGGCTCTGCTGTTTGCGGAGGATTACGGCCCGCCTTCTAGGGCCCCATGCGAGGGGTGGGGCCGGTGCGACAGCGAGGGCGTGGCTTGCGTGAGAGGGCGCAGAGAAAGACAGAAGCAGAGAAGGACGGGAGGAGATGCGAGGGCAGTGGTCATGGTGGATTAGTGATGGGAAAGAAAGAGGAGGTTGGGGGATACCGGAGTAAACAGCGGTGGACAGAGAAAGGCAGAGTTAATACCCTGTACTGTAGTGTGTATCCGACCGACCAAGCTTATCATACCTCAACAGATCCGACAAATTTAATAATTTTTCATCATTTAGCCGACACGAATTCTTCTGAAAGAATACTTCAAGACAGCTATATCGTACTTGAACGGCGGAGTTGTCAATGAAATACCTTGTAAATCACGAAGAAGCCATTTTCAATTTCGTACTACAAAGAAAAACTGCTTACAGTGAATATTTCCAGGTTCTGCTTCACTTTTAGAGGTAGAACTTGTCTCCACAACAAACGATTTATGCTGATTGTGTCAAGGGCTATGTGGAGTACCCAGTAGTCAAATTAGAACTAAAAAACAAGCAAGGAGTTCGAAGAAAAATCCCTTTGTCCTCATATTTTGTCCTCACGGTCGGATAGACACTAGCAGACCGCCACTTGTAATGTAATTATTTGGTGTGCAAAATCTAAACCGCCAGGCATGGGGACCCCTGCGCACTGTTCCTTCAACAACATCCTACACTCTCACTTCTTCCAACACCATAATCCACACGAAAATATCGGACGACAGCACCACCGTTCCTCATATGTCAGGTCGAAGAAAGAGACGTCGTACGATGGGCACTACTTGGATGGACAACGTCCCTAACTTGCCAGACCTGGCAGCCTTGTTCCATGACGTTCATACACGACCAGGATGCGATCTCGATGGGGATGCAGATGCAGCCGCACTTATGGAAGCAGAAGAAACCCCAGCTCTCGAGCTTCCGGAAACTGGCGAAGCGGCTGATATTTTGGGAGTGTTGAATGGGCACGCTTCGTCGAACAATCAGACTGGAGATCATGGTACTAGATCGAAGATAAAGGGCTCGGAACATCGAGAAACGGTTGTCGTCGAAGAAGGAATAGATCTTGTCGACTATGATGAAGGCCACTTCCCAGAACTTGGCGACTCGGAACAATTCGCTCCCGAGAGCGATCCAAACGGTGTTTTAGTGGGAAATGACAATATCATTATTCCAAGTATTTATCAAGAGAGCTGTGAGGGGATGGAGTGCCTTCCGAGTTTATCAAGTGACGATCCCGAAATGGGAAGCAGGCTGGACAGCCAGAAAGTTTTGCGATTATTTCTATCGTCTCGGAAGCTTTTCGAACCATGGTACAACCTTTTGGGCTTCGTAATAGTTTGCGGTAGCGTCCGCTATATGGTCAAACAGTATAACCTCCTGAGAGATATACTGTCTTGGGTTTCTCCTTCTATTAAGTTCCCATCTTATTCCACCGTGCAGAGGACTCTCTTTCCGCATGCTTTGAAGTATCTTTTTCCCAAGAGTGACCTCAAGTACTTTGTCGTCCGACGAAAGAAGAAGGCATTCAACCGAACGTCATTGGTTGAAAATTTGGGGGGTAACGAGGAGACCGCATCGCAATATTCGAACGGGTCTAAAACTCCCGTTCGTATCGTTCCACCAAGTGAATGGGCGAAAGTGGACATCATGATGGCTTCGTTCTTCAACTCAATGTATCCGAAATCCAGTCGATGGCATGGTGGTGTGGCGGACGCAGAATGCATAGAAAGCTCGAAGCTGGTTGCAGAGCGGCTGATAATATCGGAAGCTACGACAGCACTTTACGTCCACAATGGTTCATGTACTGTGCAGACGTTCCCGGGTGCCGTGATTCGACTGGAACTGTCAGAACTGCTTCCATCACGCTTGTCACTTGACGTGCGCAAGCTGGGCTATCGTGTTCATGAGAACGCAGAGAATAACTTTGTAATGAAGTGTATAATTTCAGCCGTGTGGTGCGTGGGAAGTGAGAGAAATGTTACAAGAAGCGCCAACATGGCGATGAAGGTTCTCCGTGGCGTGGAGAATTGCCTGGCCAGGCAGTTTTGTACAGCACCGCCATTGGAAAAGTATAATAGATCTGTGAGGCGTAGAGATGGAGGGATAGATTTTGAAGCAAGGGCTCGTTCTTCGAAGAAGGTGTTGCCTGGGGATATTTGTACCCTCCTTCGACCTACAGAAAGTGAAGTAGTGGCAACGTCGAGAATGTGTATGTTGGTTTCTAGGTTTTGGAAACACAAGGAAGGTCTCAGCTCAGGCACTTTGTTTTGGTTTCAAAACATGAGTACAAACGGGGCCGGTCAGCGTTTCAATGATGGTGGCGATGGAACTCCAGACAAACCCTTTCGTCTGCTCGGTACTCAACATTTGAAAGGGCTGCCTTTCCTCCTCCAAGAGCCCAAAATATCGGGATGCACCCGCAACATTGACAGAAGAATGCAAAACAGCGGCCGCTTAATGGATGGAACAAAGTTCGTGGTCTATCGCGCTCTCCTATACTGCGATGACTTTTCCCCATTCTCTTCATTGTATCCGCAGGGTTCAGCAGGTGGATGCTACATGATCCCGCTTGGACTACCACCGCGAAGTCGTAACACGCGATCGTCTGTCAGAATCATTGGATTAACTCCTCCAGGTGTATCAACGAACAATATACTGCTCTCAATCATTCCAGACTTAGTTAAGTGTACAACAGAAGGTGTGGAAGCACACACGCCTACCGGCGAGAGAGTAAGAATCTTTGTCGACGTTGTGGGTTTTGTGGCTGACTATCCAGCGGCAGCTGAAACATTGGATGTTATGGGACATACAGCAAATACGCCCTGCACTCTTTGTACATTTCGGAAGAACACCGGCGTCGGTGAGAGCGGATACGGCTATACGACAAAAGTCCATGCACACCGCACGGCGTCCTTGAGGTGCATGGAACGCCATGAAGCTCTGCGCAACAGCGAAATTGACAGTCGAGACACAAACCGGCTTGGTATGAAAGACAGCAACAAGGTTAGTGACGAAAGTTCTCCTCTTCTTGCATTGCAAAGGGAACTTGAGCGCGTACGAGTTGACATACCGTTAACAAGCGATGGAAAGCGTGTGGTGTCAGAACGTTTTGAGGCATATCGCTGCAACGTCGTCGCGCCTGACCATTTGCTGGCCGGTCTCGCGAAGAACGTTATCGAGGTAGGCTTCCACGTCATTAACCGACAAGGAAACGCGGCCGCGTTCAGGGCAAAAGCTGACATGGCAATATGCGGAGCCCTCCGAGACAATGGGTTGAAGAGGCAATCATCAGTTTTTAGTTCCAAGAATGAACTCAATTCCATGACTCTGTCAGGTGTGTTCTGTGTCCTTCTCGTGTGCGTTCCGGTTTTCTACCAACTGTTCCCGGGGATCCAGAGTGAAGAAACCACTGTTGTGTTGGATCTATTGACGCAATTGCAGGAATTGATTGCGTTGACGTACTGGTGGCCATCGGAAGAGGCGGATGGTGTCTCAGATTATTTGTATGTGACAAGTGATAATGGAGCTCAATACCATGTAGACTTGCTGGAAAGGGCTGAGAAGTATGTGACTGAGGCAGACAAGTTTTGCGCATATTATTGCCAAGGAGTGGGTAAAGGTCGCCCCAGCTTGGACAAGCCGAACCTGCACGGGTTAATCGAGTTGTACAACCACACAATTCCTGCCTTCGGGCATGTACGTCACTTTATGGAACTGGTGTTCGAGAATGCTCATCAACCTTTGAAGAGGTGCATAGTCCGGGGTAATCACCAAAAAGGACATTTAGCGGCCGTGGGTCATTGTTTGGGGAATGATTGGCAAGGGCGGTTGGCGTTGCTGTCCAGCACTATGACACAAACTTCGGATGCCGGACTGAAGATGGAATGCAGGAGAGGCCTTCGACGCTTGCTTCTCGGCGAAGCTTGCAACGAGTTGTCACAGGCTTCGGATGAATTGAAGGGATTCCTGAAGGACACAGATGTTAGTATATCTGATTTATTTGTCAACCCGTTGATGGACGAGATGCGGTCGAATGGGAGGGTCAACCCCGCTTGGACGGGAGATTCAGTACGATGGGAGGGGAATTGTGAAAAGGATGTCAATGAGCTGTCCAGCTGTTGCATATCAGAAACAGAAACGATAGATTCATCTGAGCTTTTGTCGCAGCTTTTGTCACGGGCTACAAACATCCTGGAAAATCTCCGTCCAGAATTTGATACGTCAAAGAAGTCGGAAGTAAAGTGGTTCTCGTCTGCTCGGCGCGTTCGCAGAAGCTACTTGAGTGCGTCCCCACGGACGTACTCGCATGACACGATTGACCCGGGATGTGTCGTCCAGGTTATGTTACCGCGCGGAGGGACGAAGGGATTGCTTTTGCATGCAAATGGGGCTGTCGGATCGTCATTGAACCTGTTCGCAGTTGTTGGGGTCTTGCAGAGAGAGGACGAGAGTCCTCACGCGGCTGTCGTAAGATGCAGAGTGGATGATCGTAAAACTCTGAGGATATCCGCGGAACTGAACTCAGAGTCTATACAGGTGCTCTGTCTCACTGATGGCGTCCGTCGCGTGGCGCTGTACCACGCCTGCTCAGCCAACTCCTGTCACGTATCGAGGGACAACTCCATCAAACACTCTGCCAATGTTTTGGGTGGCGGGGCATTCTACTTTCAGACGAGGAGAAAAGGTTACCCTGCAAGAATGGCATGAAGGAGATAGGGACGTGCTGTTTCAGACGCTGGAAAACCTGATTATTCGCGGAGTGGCGTTTTCTACTGGAAAATTATCAGATTTCAGCACCCATCCCATCTGAATTGAAATTGGGTGGACTTCTGGTTACACGTCTCGCCGATCGCGTCAAGAGTTGGACACGTCGCTCTTCCTTGGCCAATCTACTGCTGACTGAAGGTATCTTTGGACACAAACAACCACGCAGTTCGTTTCGCCTATGAGGGCGCAAGATCGATGCCATAGGGTCACGGCGGGCCCGCTTGTGGTGTATGGGTGATCAGGATAGCGAGAGATCGCGAGTGCTATTGCTGGTGGATGGGGCTGCGAACGGTCGATCTACAGTTGATCGATGTCGATGCCGTCGGGATAGGAAACGCGCTGAAAGTAGGTTGATATGCACGCACGTGGGTTGCATTTTTGTCCGCGTATGTCCGCACTATCTGACCATCTTCAAATTCTTGTGATGAGATCGCCTTTGTCTGCGTGCGAACCTGACGGAATTAAAACCGTGTTTGTCTTGTGAAAGTGTTGGATGGATTGTAAGTTGTCGTTGACGCTTCGCGAATCAGTCCGGCCGGACAGGCGTGCTGCACACAGTATCTTACCTACTTCAGTTTACATCTGCGCTTGTCCCCACAACAGTTGGTCGTCGGAACCTGAAGTCATGGTAAATTGAACTCCGTCATGATTAGAAGTGTCACATGGCATCGGCGCCCGAAGTTAGGCAGTTCTTGTTGCGTGAAAGTGTTGGATGGATTGTAAGTTGTCGTTGACGCTTCGCGAATCAGTCCGGCCGGACAGGCGTGCTGCACGCAGTATCTTACCTACTTCAGTTTACATCTGCGCTTGTCCCCACAACAGTTGGTCGTCGGAACTTGAAAGCATGGTAAACTGAACTCCGTCATGATTAGAAGTGTCACATGGCATCGGCGCCGGAAGTTAGGCAGTTCTTGTTGCGTGAAAGTGTTGGATGGATTGTAAGTTGTCGTTGACGCTTCGCGAATCAGTCCGGCCGGACATGCTTGCTGCACGCAGTATCTAACGTACTTCAGTTTACAAATGCGCTTGTCCCCACAACAGTTGGTCGTCGGAGCTTGAAGCGGCAAGGAGACTGTATATTGCGCTGCGTAGCGTATGTAGATAAGGAGCTAACATAGTGGTAAACCGACTACTGACTCTTGCTCGCAATTCACACTGCTCTCATCCTATATGACAACTGGTACCACGGGTGCGGTGCATTGACCCGATCCTACGTGTGCACATCGCCGACCAGAAACAAACGTTGGATCATTCCAGTCTGTTTGGCAGTACCAAAACGCAATAGACTACTGCATGCCCATGCCCAGTGGTTAATCTGGGATGTTTTTGAGATGGATCAGCCCAGCACGTATGGCAGTACCGCCAAATATTACAATGAGGCACTGCCATGTCCAATGGTAAATCTGCGATTTTTTTCAGTTGGCCCAGCGACGGCAAGGTATTGGAAGAGTACCAATAGATTACGGCTTGCAGGGAATTCGGTGCAAAATCAGTATCAAAAATTTTGCTCAAAAAATGTCTTGACTATCATTGGTACGGCCAAATCAAAACTTAAATTAATCGTAACGTTACGGGCCAGATTTACTTCGTAGTGTAGCCTACGCTGAAATTCAGAGGCGTCGCTGGTTTGACATTCTCTGCAGGAGACTTTGGATCGTCTAGCACGAAAGGAGTGTCCTCATGATTGGCATCTGCAGAAGTGAAGACAATCAACCGGCGCATGGACGCGTCTTTAAAATCATAAAGCGTTTCGTTGAAGTCAGCATATGCGTCAAAAATTGCTTGCTTTCTTCTTTCGTGATTTCCAAAAGCTTCATCCTGGGTACAGTCAGCAATACGAAGTACTCCCCAACTCTTGCTTGAGTGAAAATCGTCCCACTCCGAAAATGGTTTCATGATAAACGCGACAGACTGATCACGATGGATAATGTCCTAGCGCAAACAGAAAGAACAATCAACCTGAGGTCCTGTTATGTCCTGGTCGGCAGTATGGCGTGGAGAAAGAGGTGCTGAATTTTCCGTCTGTCGAAGTGATACAGACTGGAGCTCAACTTTCGTCGATGTGTAAGAGAGCTCGAAGTTACTCTTACAAACCATGTGCCGAGAAACGCCTTTCTGTATGGAGAGGAACGAATTCGGTTGAGAGAACCGCGCAATGTCTTTCGAGGCAGAGTGAATTCGTAACAGGGGTGAGGGGGGGACGCTTTTGCAAGAGCTTCTCTGAGGGCGGTTGGCATGGATGAGAATGTCGCGTTTCCTGTTGTTTGACGGACTGCTGTTACTCATGGCAGTACACTGACTGGTACTTCTCGAAATTCAGTGAGGTGTGAGGTCAAAACGATGGTCTTCGTGTGCCTCCGTCGCCGCCGGCGACGCCGTGGCACACGAAGTGAAACATCTGATGCGGACGGCGTCCGCATCAGATGTTTCACATCTTCATCACGGCCCATGCTCCGTCTGTTTTCACGCAACACCTTGGAGCATCTCACGATTAAGCTCTCCAAACCGTCTACAGTCACTCCGGACGAGATATCCAGGACAAGTTTACCAAGCGCCATAACCTCCGAACGGCTCGCAACTACAACCTCTTCCACTGCCACCTCATCTCCTTCGTCTTTCGCTCGACGTTTTTGCGACCCTTCTGAATTCTTCGCCCCCTAAGATTCCATTACATCAGCAACGACCTTGCTGTTCATCTGGCACCCACATCTGAGGGTGGTATATTGGACAAATGATCTAGGTTCATGGTGATCGTCATCCGGATCATCGTCATCGTCATCGTAGGGGTGGCGGCGGTGCGGCGAGTGGCCATCGATATCGCTATTTGTAGTAAAAACCCTTTCATGCGAGGGTGAGGAGTGTCGACGACTGCGCTTGCGATTGCCGAGTAGAAGCTGGTGCTCGAGCTCCTCCTCGTCTGAGTGTTGCTGCATGCTTACGCCTGTGCCATGGCGCGGACCATGAACGAGCGGACGGGCCGCTTTTCGGCCACCATGGTGTTTTGCGGCGGGGTCAGTCAAGAAAGCGAGAACGACGGAACGGGGCGGAGAGGTGGAGAAAAATAAGGCGTGGTCGGCTGGCGGCTGGTTGCACTATGAAATGGATCGGTGCAAGGTGGCGGTGGGGAGGTAGATGAGATGAATGGTGAAAATGCTTGAAAGGAGGACACGTGTGAGTAGATATACGAATCGTAAGTCGACAATTGCTCAACGTGGAGTGTAAGTGCATGCAAGTAGAAAGCAAACACTTGGCTTGTGTACGATTCCCATACGGCGCCGATCAGATGGCCTCTGATATAGGCGATGTATGAGGTATTTCATCTGTTAAAAGAAGCTCCTCCAGTGGGCTCATTGGCAGTGTACCCGCAGTGCAACGTAGTTTGTACGCAGTAGGGTCGTAATGCCACTGTGGGTCACTCCCAGTATCAATATGGATTCCACGTGTGGGGAGCACAGTGCCCTTGCTGCACCCCACACGTACTACGGGTACCCTACGGAGGCACTGCACGGTACATACTGCGGTGGCACTGCGTTTGGTTTACTAGGGATCCTAGAATGCGAAGTCCGGTGAGTGATCCAGTGCCGCGGTCCAGTTTTTGTTTGAGGACGACTCTTCTAAGCAAAGCCGAAGATACTGGGGCAAAGGTACGTGCGAGGGACTCGAAGGATGAGAACAAGATACGAACTTCTGCCTGCGGATTAGCCTTAACAATCTCATAAGAAGGATGTATCATAGCTCTATCACCTGCAGTCCTGCGCACGTAGTCAAGTACATGATCAAACTGAGAAAGGGTGCAATCGGAGCTTCGTTTGAAATGCTCTTGCGAGAAGAACTGAAAGCCTTGACGTAGTTCTCCAGCAGCAACTCGAGAGGGAGCTAAGGGAGGCTTCTCTAGGAACGGCGCCACTCGTGACCGTAAGAAGTCCAGTGGGAAAAGATTCCCATTCTCATCTTGTAAACTGGATATGATCCGTTCAGATTGTGGACGAAAAAGCGCTGTAGCGTGCTCCTTAATGATGCTTCGAGCCTGTTTAACAGCCCGCTCTAAATCTTCATACTGACGTCTTTCTTGAACAGCATCCCGTATTTCATCAAAAGGATCCTCGGGTACTTCTGGCTTCTTCCGTTTCCCCATACTCACACGGTGAACATTTGGGCTGTAGTGTTCGTCTTTCTTTTGCTCTTCGGCCTCAGAAAGTTCTTCATTTCGCTGTGACTGAGAGTCTGAATCTGATAGAGCGGCGTCAGGAGGGAAGCGCCAAGAGTAAAGAACATTTTGCTTGTCCCTGATCTGCTGTTCTTTGTCGAACACAACGTTCTGTACTGAAGAATGAAAGCCATGCAAGGGAGAAAACCTTATAGAAGCTGATACGGTCGGGCCCGGGCTATCATGTGTAAAAGAAAGCTTCTCAACTGTGGCGGGCCACCATACAGATTCACTTTCAGAACCTTTGCGATCGAGAGAGTAGTAGAGCTCGATATTTGCTCCGTAATGGAGACCTTGTAGTACGGAATCTTTCATGGTTGATCAAATGAGGTAGGGGGCACGGGTGCTAGAAAGGATGTGGTCTCAAGGACATAAGCAAGAAAGGAGCTGGAAGAGGGTGAGGGCACGTGACGGAATTAATATGTCTCGATGAAGTAAGAGGACAAGTTGTGAAGCGCATTCGTCTCACCAGTTTTACGTTTCATATGGAAGATGCTTTTCGTAACGGTAACTTATACCTGCAGTCACCCAAGGTTAGAGGAACGGATGCATGATTGAAGAATACAAATCAATACGAGCAAGTCAGTTTAATGGTATTGCAGTCTAGCGCCGTGGTATGCATAAACATTACATCTACGCATTGAGCTATGGAGTGATCGAAGGAGATCCGTTATCAAGAGAACCTTCTTCATCCTATTCATCGGAACTGTCTTCTTCATCGGAACTGTTTTCATCTGATTTTCCACTGGGAGTGTCCGACAAAGGCCCGTCGTCACGTCCCGACTTTTGTTCCTCAGCGCTCTTCACAGGGGGGACCTCATCCTCCTCCTCGTCTGAGCGGTCGTACGCGACTGAACTGGTATCGAAGTCGGGAGTCAAGTCGTTAATGAAATGAACCCCGTCGATCAGCCTAATATTACTTGGGACAAAGTAGATGTGATAGCGGATACATCCATTCTTACCCATGCCATCAGAATCATCATGAGACGCCCCAGCATGACAGAGATCTCCTCGACCGAAGAAGACGGAGTACGGCGGAATCCATATCTTCTTTGCCCTAACGGCATTGGAAAGCACTCTGATTTCACCTGAAGAGTAACGGAGGTACCTGTGGGAGTAAGGAACAACCCATAGATGAGCTTCATACTTCCCCGTACAGACAGCAAAATACCCAGGTACCTTATGCGGGTCCCTTCGCTTGTCAACCTCGAAGTCAGCGTGGAGCGCCTGCCTCGGACAGCCCTCACCGGTGTATAAGAACCTTCCCCCAGTTACCGGCATAGCCATTTCAGGCCTTCCATCCTTACCATTGCCCACCCTCATCGCCTCCAGCATCTGGCCTGGACGGACATCGAGCAGGGCCCGCCTGACTGCTACCCAGGTGCTTTCTGTCTCCATCTTAGTTGTGACAGCCTGGAGGGTGGTTAGGAAGCGTCCAATTCCATTCTCACGATCATCCTCATCCCTTTCGCCAGCATTAACGATGGGATTCCAAACCGAGCGGGTCGCCTCATCTTTCAATGCCTCTTCTCCAGGGAAGGATTCTAATAGGAAGTTAGAAATCTCCTCGAGCACATCACCGTTCACACCACAACTAGGGAGCTCTGTCAGTTCCTTGGGGACGTCTTTATCATACATGAAGCCCTCCATGATGCAGAAACCTTGCCGCTCGAGGGAATTTGCTTGCTGGGCGAAGTACTCATTCGCAAGCTCATCTCTCTCCGTGGCAGCAACCCAAAGAGCATCATCCGGGGACCAACGTATCGCGGTGTTTGGACTCTTCTTGCGAGCCGGTAAATTGCTCCCTAATATAGGTGCCGTAGTTGTCCCGAGGTGTTTGTCTTGGAGACGAGAGGCATGCAAGTACACCGCATGATGGATTGCCATCATTTGCCTGCAGTTGACGAATGCATGCGGACGATGGTTCTCCGGAACGAACAGCGAACGCAACCACAGAGACTGATGCTCCATTTTCTGGTGCTCCTCTCCCCGTCCTCCCCATAGATGAGGCCTAAGTGCGTAAAAGTGCGCCCAACTTGGCTGATCCTCTCCCTTCCAAGGCTCGGGGTCATTAAAGCCGGGCGGTAGAAGGCCAGGGAGGTCATCAGGGAATTTTTCATGTTCCTTCGGATGATCATCCGGTTCCGGAACCGGTTCCCGAACCTTGGATGGCTTCTTCAAACGAGAAACCTTTCCGGTCCCCTTCGCCTTAAGAGTCCTCTTACCCACCGATGGGAGAGCAGCAGGCACAGGCGCCTTTGCAGGCGGCTTACCAGCATTCGCCCTCGCAGTTCGGCGGGGCTGTGCCGGGGCGGAGACTGCGGGCTTCGGTGTCTTCGGCTGGTCACCTTCAAAATGCTTGTGTATGTAGCGCCTGAGATTTGCAATCCTCGTGTCCAGATACATATTCATTGTCTCCTTAGCCTTGAAAACAAACTTGAACATGTTGTTACAGATGATTTTGCGTATCTGGACACGTGATGTGGTGATCTGTACCTCCAAATCGAGTAACTGCTCAGCAGAAAGCTTCCTTGCAGTACCTAATACCCGTATTTGCATGTAAAACACCTGTATGTGCTGAAAGAAAAGTGCCCTTGACTGTTCAGAAGCACCTATCCGTACTGCAGTGGTTAGGTAGAGATCCAAGCACTGCAGAGCAAGCAACATGCAAAGCCTGTCGAAGCCAAGGAATGTTGAGTTGTCCACGTGGGTCAATCCAATCTGCCCAGAGCCTTGTTTGAGAGCACTTGAGGGGATACCGTTTCGAAGAAGGCCCATAGCAATGGTTGCGTATCGTCCGCGCTGATTTGCTGATATAGTAGGTAGAATCCGCATGGAGTCCATAACCATAACAACAGACCGTCGAGTCAGAGTGGACAACTGCGCACCAGTCTGTTCGATCATAAGGCGAATGCATGACAAGAGGCAATGGATGTTGTCGACAAAGTCTGTTTTGCGAACGGTGCTTTTGAGTACGTTGAGATTGTCACCGACGCTGATAATCTCAGAGTCGGACATAGGCAGCCCATCAGGACGTAGATATACCTGCGCCGGTACCCACGTTAGCTTTTCACGCTCTTCCAGTGTCTTTGCTAACGCTTGCGCCTGCACGAGACCTTCCTTTCTGTGCCCACCGTCGACTCCCTTCGATGGGAGATGGAGACGTCTACCACTTTCCAAGAAGCTTTCGGGATTCTCCAGGAACCTCTTGTCTGTTACAGTGATTGTAATGGTTCCCGCGCTGGATAGACAACCATTACCCAAGAAGCTGTCCCTCATACCACTGACGTGTCCTACTTCCGTTTCTCTCGCCGCATGACCATAGTCGGGGAACTCAACGCTGTTGATGTTCACCATCACATTTATGGGCACATAATCAGACATTCGAAGAGCTCCAGCCCCAATCTGGGCCGTGATTGCGGGGTCTCCTGGACTATCACCCTCATCAGCTGGTGGATGAGGGGTCACATTATCCTCTTCGGGTGTCTTAACCAACTCGATGGCTGGGGAAGCAGGCCTTCCCTCATCACCTCGCGCAGGGGTATCCAGGAGTAATCTCTTTACTGGAGGGCCTTCTTCTTGATTCTCATACCTCAGGAGCCTCTTACGAACAGGCGTACCGTTGTTCTCAGGGGTAAGAGGAGCTGAGGCAATCTGCTCAAGAGGCTGCTGAGGCGGAGGCCGGGGTGCATCAGGGAGATCGTTATCCATCATGTCCACTTGGGCATCTCCCTCAACCCCCATCATATCCAGAGACCAGGCATAGCGCTGAAAGGCCTGAATGTCGGCCAGTGTCTTGGGATGCGGCATTTCCTCGTTTGAGGGAGTTTTATACGCATATGTAACTGTCTCACGACCCGTGTCCCAACTTGTCTTCCAGATAGGCGCGATTTCGGTCCGATTCAGAAGTTCCCTCATGTCGTGGCCATGCACGTTATAAAGTAGTCTTCCACCCTCTTCTTCGAACAAGCTTGCAGTTCCAACCCTTACGCGTGCATCGTTAGCACTAACACGAGCAAACAGAACCACATTGGCCCCCCCAACAAACCCACGGTCCTTTGCAGACTGCAGAACGGAACCAGAAGATGCTCGGCCAGCAGCGGTACTTTGAGACGCAGGTGAAGCCCTTTGTCTCGTAACACGGGCACTCCTGCGCCCCTGAGGATTCTTACGACTCTGAGGAGATTTACGACTCTTCGAGGCCATTCTTGAGTCTCTAAACTTGACCAACTTGAAACCTGTCTAATTCTGTTCGGGTATCCCCAACCAGCTCCCGATAGGAACCTTACTTCGGCGTCCTTCCCGTGTAAGAATTAGACTCAGACCAAAAACCAAAAACCAACAATCCACTTTCCGAAGAGAGAACCCTGCAAGAAGGGGTCACTCAGATTTTGCCTGACTAACGCAAAGCGCTGTCGCTAGCAGCCAGAGAACCAGCAACCTGAACGATGATAGAGAGATAGACGCGACGCGTGAAACAGAAAGGCGGAACAAGCCGTCCAGGAAACAGAGATTACCACGGCGATGACGAGAGGGGAGAAGCGCTGCTGTGCTATGCAGCGAAGGTGTATGTGAAGAGGAGAGAGATTTGAAGTGCGCCAGTTGTGACAAAGAAAGCGTCAGTTTGGGCAAAAGACCGATGAGGAAGAACGGATGATGCAGTAAAGGGCCGCAACTGTGAGTTGGATTTGTAGCTACACGAGTGGTTGTACACTGGTCAGTGGTTGCGCCCTGGTCAAGCATTGGTGGAACCCTGCCATGATTTCACAATCATACAGTTTTTGAGGTTCCAAGCACCCGTTAATTTTTCTGGCCTAGGGCCCAGGTGCAGATCTGCGCATGTAAGTTACATGTGGAAAAAATCAGCGAAATTTCATTGGAATCAAGGTTGATGTTTTACGTGTAGAAAATGTGAACCATGCTCTAGGCACCCCCAGGACCCCTGCAACAACCGTTTAGACTGCGCCACCAATGCGGACTAACCTCAATGACTGCGACCGCTCCACTCTCTTCTGTTACAGCACTTTCGTACTAGGGCACAATATAACGTCCAGGAGGGGCCTGTTGCATTTACGTCCGTCTGGACCGTGTAGTATAATCACCCCCAACGGCGAGGGGGGTGAGTACTGACAGTTCGGGAAGACCCCGATCGGCGGGAAGACAGAAGCACGGCCCACCCGCGGTACCGAGCACGGGCTCGAGGTAGCGGTGGTAGAGCGGGATCGGGGAGGACGCGCGCACGCGCGAGCGGTTCTACGCCTCGACGCCCCGGAGCTGTACTGGGTGACGATCCAGTACCGACGGGCGGAGGCGGAGCCGGCTCGTGGGCGTGCTACGCGCGTCCTCAACCCGCGCGCGGTGCTACTCCTAGGTAAAACGGACGGAAGTACCTAAAAGTAAGCGGGCGGACCAAGGTGGAGGATCCTTGACAAGTCCCCCTTTGTCGTCCTCCACCGCCGGCGGTCCGTTCATATTTAATGTACATTGTAGTCTATCATAACTCTACAGTAGTGCCGGTCGACCGACACTGTAACGCTGTCAGCCGTCGGGGCTGGCAGTCCACGTGTAGTACGCGTCCCGTACACGTGGAGGACACGTGTGTGCGCGCGTAGCTGTAATGCTCGTGCCTTACTGTCGCTGATCTAATCCTAATCTAATTTCCGAATTTCCGTTTGGGGTTATACCACAGACCGCCCCTTTATCAACCACGCAGATTGATTTCCTTGCTTTGAAAGGTCTTCAGGCTGTTTTATCGCGAGTCGCACCTGCGGTTTGTCCTCTCCACTTGCTGGCAACTGACACCCAGTGTATATTACTTGTTGTCTTGGCTTCAGCGTGGTAAACTAGTCGCATTTCTTATAGGGGAAGGACGCCGACGTAAGGTTTCTATCGGGAGCTGGTTGGGGATACCCGAACAGATCTAAGTCACAGTTACTAACGCACTACATTGTCAGCTCGCTATCGACATTGAGAAATGGTGAAGGCCGAAGACCTCGTCTTGAGGTACTTCCCTCCTATTCGTTCCGCGTACTTTAGGAGTAAGGGAGTCACAGAAGAAGGAAGCGTGGCCTATTTGGAAGTCTTGAAATGGATGAAGACGAGTGAGGCACTCCAAATGCAGGCCGTAATGGATTTGTTGGCTGGATGTGAAGTTGAAGAAAGTAATGCCAGCGGTATCGAGAAGCTGAAAACAAACTATATGGATCAGGCTTATCGCGTATGCTGCTCGCTGAGGCTTGAGTTCACCTTTGACAGTCGTGCGTGGGACTACTACACGCTCGTTCCTGAACAGTATCGCAAGTACTCGTTGCTGGTCTCCTCTTTCTTTACTACTCATAAGAGAGCGCCAAAATCATGTAAGGAAGGGTTTCGTTCAGCTATTGCTACTCAGTTTGAGAGAATCTTCTTTCTCATATCTACGGTGCTTGCAGTGAAGGCAAGGTATAGGCCTAAGAAGACAGCAAGGGGAGGAAGTGCCAGTACCAGACCTCCACCCAAGAAGAAGCACAAGAAAGCAGCAGTCGAAGGCTTAGGCAGAGCCGTTTTGCCCTCTTTCACGGTCACTAGGGAAGTAGGCCAGCGCATCAGGTTCGCCATTCAAAGCGTTATTCGAGCCTGGGACGTATTCGCGCATTCTGTTCACTTCCCATCAGCTGAGGTTATGGTGGCACCCTATATCTTGTTCATCGGCCAAACATTTACGTTTCATGTCATCAAGAGAAGGGGAGAAGGTTTTGCGCCCTCTGTGCAGAGTCGTTGTCTTAAGCTTTCAATGCAAGCGTCGTTGAGTTCTGATCACGTCGACGCGGAAGCCTTCACTAGGGAAGAACGTCTGGACGCAAACTTACGCGAAATAGCTGAACTGTTTTTAGGAGACGTCAAATCAGTGGTGCTCTCTGATTCTCTGTACAGCGGGAAAGCGGGCGAGCAGATGGATGTGCTTCGCAAGTTTCAGTCCGATCCAGTCAACGAATCTCTTCCGCCGAGGTTCAGAGACGTCGAAGAAGCTTACGGGTCATCAATCAGGGGGTCCCTGCCTTCTCCAGGCAGCGCTGCAGCTCCTCCTTCGCTACCCACAATTGAACAAAGGATCATAAAGACCAGGAGACGTGGACTACTCTCCAACGATGACTCAAGTCGAGGTCCCACAGAAGTTCACCGCGTTGCTCAAGGAACTTCACATTCTAAACGTGTAGAAGTGTTCCTGGATGTGAGGGAATGCAATGGAGCGGAGAACTGCGAATGTTTACTGGCTTACGAAAGACTTCAAAGTGAAATGAAGTATGCACGAGTCTATGAATGTTCCTTCGAGGATCTCCAAGAAATGGACGATTCTCTCTCACCATATGGAGGGTATCAGGGAGAAGTGCAGCTGCTGTTAACGGATCCTCCCTTCAATCACCGTCGAGAAAACGAACAGCCGAACTCAGAGCATGACTTCCTGAGCAAGAATCAGATGGAGCAAGTTACACAGTGCGCGAGCACATGGCTCCGTGATGGCGGTCACGCTTTCATTTTTTGTTCTCCTGTACAGTTTCAGGACTGGTTCAAAGTGCTCCAGAGCGTAACAGAAGAGAATGAGGTAGTTTTCAACGTTGATCCATCTCCTGTGGTCATGATTAAGGAGCCTGGTCATTACTTTGGTAATGCTGGGAAGAAGACTACTGCCCTGCACTCTCTTCCATGTGGGCTATTCATGCTACAAAGCGCGGCTTGAGCAATACAGAATCCTTTGAACTGCTCGACTTCTCAAGTCATGGGCATAATACTTCTCGGTATCCAGGCTGGACAAACGTCATTGATGGTGTTACAAGGCTTCTCCCACGTGAGCAGCTTCGTGCAAAATCTGCAAGTGATCCTACTCGATCACGAGTAGTTCGTCCCGAGCAGAAAAAGCGTTCATTGCTGAAGGAGATCATCTGTAGGTTCTCCCTTCCGGGAACTCCAGTATTGGATCTGTTCGGCGGGACTTACTCGTGTGGCTCGGCCTGTATCACTCTACCGGAGCACCGGAAGTTTTTGGGTTGCGAGCTTAAGGGAGATGTACACAGGACGGCCAAGAAAGCCCTCGTTGAATCATTTGCCGCTGCTCTACTGGACAAGGACTGCGATGTGACTTCAACATCAGAACAAGTTCTAAGCGATGCAAGACTCGTCGTCTCCCATTCTCGTTAACACAAAGGGACCCTGGTTGGGAGGCTCCAGTTGGTTTCCCAGACTTTCAGACCTTGCCAGTCTACGTTACACGATTCATATCTGCTCTTTGAGACGTCCCGAACTTCGAGCTGAGATATGGGAAAGTACCGGTCTCTATCTGGCCCAAATCTATGAAGGGATGGCTCTGTAGTACTCCCACCGATGTTCTTCTGGCTCTAGACTGCTCCCATTTGGGTGTGTTTGTTCAGAAGTCCACGATCCAGCACCATGGTGCAGGAAATGGCTTATTCGCCTCGAGAAATTTTGTTAAGAATGAAATGGTCGGATACTACTACAGAACTCTCGTATACGACGAAATAAGCTCTCGCTCGCAGCGAACTAAGACTTACGGTGAAGATGGTATCCTCGGTGCAACTGTCAAGGACTTCACGACATTCGGCTTGCAGATCCCGTTAAATAATGGTGGTCTTACCATGGAACGCGTAACGGTTCAGGAGGTATACGTCGTTGCCAAGGAGTTTTGCGCTTGCTCAAAGATCAACGACCCGAAGTATGAATTGGAAGACAAGGAAAAGGAGATGGCCGAAGCAGGATTAATCGCACCAAGGGAACCGAATGTAGCCTTTGCTACAACTCGGGTGACTTCAGTCAATGACCTCAGCTCGCATATGGTGATCGAGGTGGTGGCAACTAGAGATATTGCTCCCGGAGAAGAGCTTTTTGTTTCTTACAACAATAGTTAGAAGCAGAGTTGCTGTGCATAAACCTTTACTCATAGATACAATACACAACTGAATGTTTAAAGGTGCCTACGATCGGTTTCTTTTAAACACACCAAGTCTCTACGCACTTCGCGGAGGATATCCCTCGTATCGGCCATATATCTGATAAAAACCACCTTCCTGCAGGGTCGGTCTGTGTCGAACAAGGCGAGTTTCATCCCCCGCAGAGCAAGAACTTACATCTGCGGCCTCACGGGCACAATCATGCAGAGCCATGGCCCTCCGGACATTATTGTGGAGCGGAATCAGAATTCTCCCTGGGCTTGCCGTCTCAACCGTGAACAAACCTGGTGAAATCCTCCTGCAAGGCACAACCAGGACATATAACCCCGTACGATGCTTCTGAGACGACCTGGAACCGTTCATGGTATTTTTGGTCTTAACCACGAAGATTGCAGATATCATCGAGAATGCTCGACGTGCATCACTTGATCCCACTACAGGGGCAGTGTCTGCAGTGAAATCATCCAATCTCAATAGCTCTTCTTCGGAATTACAGGTAATGCTTTGTATAACATCACCAGGAACCACTCTTACGATAGTTCTCTTCAGTATGTCAGTCTTTCCATATGTTACGACCCACCGTGCCTCTCTGCACTCCGTAATCAGGCACTCATTTCCTTCAACATTCGAGGTAATGTTCGTATCAAGATCTACGTATGTTTGCAGAAAGTCCCTAGCATCCTTGTGACACTCGTTCGTTTTTAAGGCTTTCTCGATACACTTCGACGGCTCCCAAGACTTACTTGAAGATATTAAAGAGGACATCGCTTTCTTTCTAGTCCTTAAAACGTGTAAAACGGGTTCTGGGAATGCTGCTTGAAGCTGATTTCTTAGGCTTTCATGTATTGGGGAGCACCATTCGGGACGACCAAGTAGGCGGAGCACTGATCTGCAAGTTTCATTCATCCAGTCGGAGCTACTCTTGTCGGCGTCTTGCAACTCAATACCCAAGCTATTAGCCCAATCGTTTGCAATCGCATGCTCCATTGCTTGGAGCTGTGAGTTCTTGTAGTTGGACTTCATTATTCCGCGCTTCATGTCTTGATGAGCCTTTCCAGCTCAAGTTCTTGCATGAACTGTGCACTTCCAAACGCCGGTAACGTGAATTTGTAGAACTCCAATAGCCGATGTACATTAGGCTTGTCCAACGTTTGCTTCGCCTTCTGGGAGCTCTGACAAAGGGCTGCTAGTTTCTCAACATACCCAGTTGAACGTTTCTTGAGCGATTGAAGGCGTTGCATTCCGCCTGATCGATTGTACTCATGCACAGCATTCGGTCCGTCGATGCATGCAGCCGGATGAAACTGAGTTCGAGAGACAAGTTCCTGGAAGTCCTGTAACAAATCGAGACATTGACTCACAAGTTCGTCTTCAGGCTGTCCTGTCCCATTAGTAGTACAACTTCCAGGCACTCTTGAATGCTTGAGGTGCGATAAGGAGGAAAGAGTACATCGCCGAGATGCTCATGCTGTATACTTCCATTCTCTCGATATTCATGAGACGGTTCTGGTAAACTAGGCCTCCTGAAGCCAGGTTTTCCTTGGCGAACTCCTCCGCATCTCTTCTCACTTGTAGCGGTACGTGCCTCAATGTACAATTGATAACATCCTGAGCCAAGCCAAGAAATAAATGATCCGGAGCAATGATGCCTGACCGATAAGCATCAAATATAGGAGGAACTACAGGTATGCCTTCCGAAGAACGAGGAACTAGATCGGGTACTTCTTTAAGAGATATGCTCAGTTGATGTAACGCATTGAGGCTAGCTTCAAAATCTTCCGGACTCTCCATACCTAAACCTCTTAGTTCCTCCTTGGATATTCTCGTGTTACGGAAAACTTGAAGTCTCTCTTCGTTGCGACAGAAAGCTGGATGATCACTAAGAACATCGGTCGTGTACCCGTAGGCAGAACCGCCTCTGCCCGACTTGTCGTATCTTGCGAAGTAGCATAAGTGACATGGTACATTCGACGTGTGGCCGAGAACGTCAATTGTCTCCGATATCGCAGGGTAGTCTGCAATGAACCCAACACAATCCAGGAACACAACGATTTCTTTCCCATCTGAATCCTTAGTTACAAAACCTTCCACACTGCCTTTCACAATGTCTCCAATAAATGAAGACAGAACTTCATTCGTAGATACACCAGGTGGAGTCAAACCTAGCCTTCTTATAGCCCCAATCGATGTTCGTTCATTTGGGAATATACCCAGAGGCATCATATAGCAACCCCCCATACTTCCATTCTTCGCAACATGGGGAGTGAAGCCGTCTGAGTACAGAAAGAACCTGTAAACAAAGTACTTCCGGCCATCTGACAGACGACCTTTCGGAGGTGCTCGATTCCCATTCCGTTCTTCCTCGATCCCAACAAACAGGTGATCGGCTTCTGCAACCACTTCATGTACTAGCCCACGAATGAAATCTTTTCCGTGCCACCAGTTATCAGCTCTTTCCCCAGAACGGAGGAAGACTATACTAATACGGAAATCGCAGTTCATTCCTAAGCTTGTTCTGTTCCATGCTCTGAACACCACGTATGCAATCTGCGATGAATCATTATCTCTTGTAAGCACGGAAACGGGTTCAACCCGAACTACGAGGTCTCCCACCCGAAAAGGGACGCTCTCCACATTACGAAGCATCTTCTTACTTCGTTTCTTCTTCTTCATCTTCAAACCTCTTGAGATCTCTTCGGCCCATCTTCAGTGCTGTCTGCTTCAGAGTCCAAGTCTTTGTCAAGTAATGTTGCAACAAACAAAGAATGGACTCTTCCACAAAACGAAATGACGCCTTCGTCTTCATCTGTTTCACCCTCAAGGCCACTTTGGCGAACACTTCTACGTATCGATGGGGAATCCTTTGCTTTGACTTCAAGCAAAAGTCCTTTCGCGATCGCCGATGAACCTCCCGATGTGTTGCGGATTCTAAAATGTTCGATAATATCGCTCCTACACTTCACAATCGGTGCATCTTCTATAGTTCGGAAACATGGGAAGGGGCCGCCATCCGATTGGACAATTGCATCTTCTTGGTTCTCTCTTCAAATTCCGAGAAGCTTCTGCACAGATTGAGTAGCCAGATCCATCTTAGCCCCATTCGCTTGGTTTCACTATCATCACAGGAGCTCTCTCGTCTGACTGGAACGTTCCAATGCCCGACTTAGCACCACTCTTGCGAAAGAATACTGGAAAGGTTCGAATCTCGGTCTTAACAAATGCATGTGTGCCAGTAGAAGGACGAATGCTTTTCTTAATGGTGGATGTGCTGGGGAGAGTTGCATCTGTAGTGCACTGTGCTATGTAGCGGGACAGCTGTCCCTAGCGGCCAAAATCGCGCTCGCCGCCACCACGTGTACCACGGGTACCCGTGGACTCCCCTGCCGCTCTACCGGACCTCCCCGTGGACATGTGTAATCCCTCCGCATCCCATAGGGCCTATGGGGGCTGTACTTGGTCCCCTCGGGGCTACACCCGTTCTTCTCTAGTTATTCTAATTTACAGTATAATTTAGCTTCGCCATTACGGCGACGGGGGACTATATAGTCAACCCGATACTCAAAGTAAAGAGGCACGAAGCTTCGGGTCTTTTACCTTGGTTTCTGGATTCCAGGTTGTAGCCTCGACTCGGTACTGGCTCGCCCATACCGACCGAGCCATCTACACCCCTGGAATCCCAACTGCCTTCCCCGCGCGCGTCGATCACCCCGCGCGAGACCTACGTTAACTACTGTGCTCTCCGTCCTACTAGCTCTGTTTTTCCCTTAATTCCTCCCCCTTTTATTGCTGACTACCTTGCTACTTTTCTACCGCGCAAGCCGCGCCCGGATCCCGGTTCCGGTCATCCACCGGGTGGTCTCCCGAATTTCCTTACGCGTCTGAACGCGCGTCGCTCTGCCTACAGCCGCCACACGTGGCTGTAGTGCACGACATTTTGGTCTCCCGACCTAGAAACAGTCGATACTCTCGTGCATTCGAGTGTCCTCTTTCTTCCCTGACCTACTTCCCCTTTCTATCTCTCCTACCTACGCTTTTCCCTCACGCACCGATCGTTAGGTGTATTCGCCATGGTGACCGGCTCCGAGTCGTCCCATGACACTCGTCAGAGAGACGTCCCAGCGCCCGTCGCGGCGTGGATCACGCAGAATCGCCGCGAAGGACTCCGTGAAGCCGAGAGGTTCTCTCTCAACCTAATCGAGGAGAAACTCAACTCGCACACCGCCAAGATACGCGAGATGTTGGACAGCCTTGTTGCTGGTAAGATCGCTGCTCAGGCGGAGGTACAGTCCCAACAGGGACGTGATCGCCTCGCCGCACTAGAAGGCGTTCTAACTCGAGCATGGCAGAAGGACATCGGGTCCACCGTCGACAAGACGCTCCTTCCTCTACGGGAGGAAGTGGATCGCCTGACGCAGGAAGTCAACGACCTCCGTCGGCGTAACCTCGCCCTGGAGTCGGCGCAAACACGATCCGTCCCAGCTAGACAAGACGAGTCGACCGCGCCGAAGCCAAGACCTAACCCGCAGTTACATGCGTTAGAACCGTTGGACGAAAATCTACTGTTCGCCGACGTCACGAAATCGGCTCTCACGGCCGCCGGGATCCCGTTCCCCGATCCCCTGACGATGGAGGAACACCGAGATCCCACCCCGGACCTAGCGGCCGCCCGAGGCCCGTCACCAAGATCGTCTCGCAACAAGAAGGTCAAGACCGAAGGCCACCGTCACAAGTCCGGCCACGGAAGCCGACCTGAACCGGAGGATTTCTCCGGTTACTCGGGGGGATCCCCGCCCTCAGCTTCAGAATCCGACTCCGATTCGGACTCCGAAGCCGAGGCATTCACGGTACCACAACCGACCTTCGGCCCTAAGGCGAAGGGTGTCACGGTGTGGAAACCGACCAACCACCGCTTCCGCGGCGCGTGTAATTATCGAGCTTACCGTCTCGTGAATACCGACCCCACCGTCGATGCAAAGGTGTACGCCACGACGCGTAAGCGCGTGCAATACCTCCTCGTCGTAATGGGAGAGTACAAGTTTAACGGGTCCGACCCGATCAAAGTCATCAGCTTTTTGGTTAGATGTAAGGAGAATTTCGACAACGCCGAAATGTCGGAGGCAATGGCTCTTATGGCCTTGCCGCATCTCCTCAGCCCGCCGGCGAAGGAGGCGTATGAATCCCATCGGGGATATTTCCGATGCAATCAAGGGATTGCGTCGTGGCCAGCAGCAGTGAACTGGTTGCTTCTTACGTATGCTACGAATATTCAGATCGAGCAAGCGCTCTCTGTGGTCCGGGATTTACGCCAAAAACCGGCGAAGTGGAGACCGAGTATGCGACTCGTATGTTAACCGCCCTCGCGCGGTGTGAGGACATCCATTCTCCCTATGAACGCACTACCTTGTTCATAGAGGGCCTCCTTCCGGCGATCAAGCCGTTGGTGCTCCAAGCAAGGGAGAATCGCACCCGATCCTCATTCGAAGACACGGTGGCCGAAGCCCGCGCTCAAGGGGCGGCCTACCGCGCGCAGACGGCTGGCGGAAGAAGACGCGTCGACTTCGCGAGACCCGCCGCCAAGCAAGTGTTGGCGATGGCAGACAGTATGCCCTCATCGACAACCGCGGGTCTGACCCCGAGCTATCATACCGGCCTGGACGCCGAGAACTTCCTCGCCAATGACGAGCCATTCGCCGCCGCAGCTGGGTCACCCTCATTTCCCACCGAGGGATCCTCATTCAACGACAAGGATTCGTTGTTCTACGGAGAGCGGCGGCCGACCTACAAGGACCCGCCCCGGCTTCCGAGACCCCGCGAGAAGTCTCCCGGTTGGGCCGGTCGAGAGGGAACCCGGGACATGAAGACACCTTCCCCGCAAATCATCTGCTACAACTGCTACAAAGTCGGGGATCATATTAACCCCGACTGTAGTATGAAGGTGCGCGATGTGTCGCTCGTCCCTCATAATTTTGAGAAGCTCACGGCGGCACAGAAGGCCCGTGTTCCGGCAGACGCGTACTTGCGCGCTGTAGCCCTCCTCAGTTTCGAGGCGAGTCGGCTGATCGCACCCGTCTTGCCGCCGAAGTCTCCCTACGCTTCGGAGAAGTCAAGCCCCCCGAGCGGCAAGACCGCACCTCCGAAAAACTAGGAGACCCACAGCTGAAAATCGCTGACATTCCATCGCGGGACACCGCGTCACCTCCGCCCTCGAAACCGGCGATCCGCGTCTTGGGGCGGAGACACGCTCGCCAAGCGAGCCCCTCCAACCCCGATCCGACGGGCATGGGGACGCTCCGCCGACCGTGGCGTCTTAACAACGGGAGGCGCTCCCCCGATGACAAGGCCGTCGAGCCAGTTTGTACACTGTCTCGACGTAATTAAAAGGTCTACGCCGACCTTGGGCTCACCACCTCCATCATGGTGCGTCAACTCACCATCTTGGACACGGGTGCCGGCTCCAATTTTGTCCGCGCCGACACCCTGCCCAAAGGATGGGAGAGCTTAATCGAACCGGGGGAAGTCCCGACGATCGCCGACGCGAATGGGCGGCCGTTACGAACAAGCGGGTCCATCACCCTCGTTGTTCGACTGGCAACTCGCACCATGAAATGCAAGTTCATCGTGTGCGAGCGCCTGGCAGCCCCTGTCATCCTGGGCTGTGACTTTAACGACAAGTTCGTCGAGGCCATCTATCCACGTCGGAAGGTGGTCGAGCTCGATGATGGGACGAAAGTTCCCATCGTCAGAAAACCGGCAACTCGTCGAGCCGAAGCACCTCCGCTCCCCTCAGAGCAGGAGTATGAAAACGACCCGGGTCGAGTTTCCCCCAAACTCAAGGTTTCTCGTCCGGTCACCATACCACCCGGGACGCAAGCCTGGGTGCATGTGACCAACGGTCGTACGGGTCTTTCCGTATTGGAACCCAATCCGCAGTTATATGCGAAACACCGCGTCTACCTGTCGAATGGGGTCGCGCACATCACCGCACTTCGAGAGTTCAAGGTCTTGGTAGCCAACTTCGCCTCAGCCCCCAAGCGCCTCTCGAAGAACCAGGTGCTTGGGTACGTTCCCCTCATCCGCGTGCCATGATACGCACCGCGATGCCTCTCGACGCCCTCCTAGCGGCGGAATTTACAGAAGGGGACAAGCCCCAATCTGAGAAGGGGGAGAAGCTCCCCCCGGCTGCGTCGAAGGAAGAACCCCAAGAATTTGATGCTGTATCCCTCCAACATCTGCCGTCGCATGTCCGCACGCGAGTACGTGACATGCTTACGCCGTACTCCCGTATGTGGAGTGGCGATTTCGGGGAAGTCCGGGCTACGCAGCACCGGATCGAACTCAACCCCGGCTCGAAGCCGTTTCGATGTCATCCATATTGGGCTGGACCTCGGTCTCGACAAGCCGAACAAGACGCCGTGGATGGGATGATCTTAAGCGGGGTCATCTCCCGATCACAATCAGAGTGGGCATCCCCGGTGGTTCTCATTCCCAAACCGGATGGATCCCTCCGTTTCTGCGTCGATTACAGACGTTCGAACGCGATGACAGTACGGGACACTTACCCGATTCCTCGCATGGACGAGTGTCTGGACTCGCTCGGCGAAGCGAACGTGTTCACAACTCTAGATTGTAACTCGGGTTACTGGCAAATCCCCGTTGCGGAAGAAGACCGTCCGAAACCCATGTTCACGTGTCATGCCGGTACTTATCAATTTAACCGAATGCCGTTCGGGCTAATGAACGCGCCCGCCACATTCCAACGGATGTTGGACATTCTCCTCTCTGGATACCGATGGAAGAGCTGCCTCATCTATCTAGATGACATTATCATATTCTCGAAGGATTATGAAACTCATCTCAAGGATGTCAAGGTTATTCTCTCTGCGTTACAACAAGAGGGGTTATCACTGAAATTGGACAAGTGTAAATTCTTTCAGGACTCCGTGGAGTACCTGGGCCACATCATTCGACCCGGGGAACTTCCTGTCCACCCGAAGAACGTCTCGGCTTTGGCCGAGGCCCAGCCGCCACGAACCCAGACCGAGCTCCGCTCGTTTCTGGGTATGTGTAACGTGTACCGACGTTTCGTCGACCACTTCGCCAAGATTGCGGCGCCGTTGACGTCCATGCTCAAGAAGGGAGAGCCCGATCAGCTCCCCGAACTGGACGAAGATCGCAGGTCTGCCTTCGAAGCTCTGAAGATTTGCCTGATTTCCCCGCCGATCTTGCGACTACCGCGGCTGGGGCTACCGTATTCCCTCGACACGGATGCATCCGACGCCCAACTCGGTTGCACGTTATTACAGCAACACGAGGATGGTAACAGATTCCCTGTCGGTTTCTGGTCGCGAACGCTCTCGTCTGCGGAAAGGAATTACTCCACCACGGAGAAAGAATGTTTGGCCATTGTGTGGGCCATTCAGACGCTACGTCCTTACTTGGAACGGGAGCGATTTACGGTCAACACCGACCATCATTCCCTTCGCTGGTTAATGAATCTCGCCGACGCAAGCGGGCGTTTAGCACGGTGGCGCTTGCGCCTAGCCGAGTTTGACTTCGACGTCACGTACGTGAAGGGCATCAAGAATTGTCTCGCCGACGCCCTCAGTCGAATACCGTCTACAGGGGGCACAACCGTCCCCATCGACGAAGAAATACCGTGCTTCTCCGTTTTGGAGTTTCACGAAGACAAACCGGAAGTGGAACCCGAGGAGTGGGACGACGACATTCAAGACGGATGCTTCGCCCTCGCCCCCCCGGCTTCCAAGGCCGCGATTACACACGACGAGATTGTACTCGCGCAACACTCCGACCCGTTCTGTAAGGAGATCGCTTCCCATCTTAAGAAGGGGGAGGGGGTAGCCCAAATTCGCCTCTCCAAGTTCTTCATGAACAAGGAAGGGGTACTTCGTCGGAAAGCGCACCTTGACGGTGTTGAGCAAATCGTCGTACCAACCACGCTGCGCGAGCGAGTGTTGTATCTGGCGCATTACCCCGCCGCATCGGGACATCCCGGAGGCAGGCGTCTGTTCTACACATTAAGACAACGGTACTACTGGCCGAGTATGTCCGTCGACGCATACGCCACAGTCAGAAGGTGCTCCGACTGTGTGAAAGCGCGCATTAAATTGCGTATGCACAACGCGAAGTTGAAAACGTTCCCTCCGATGGGACCCTTGGAGTTTATCGCTATTGACATCCTAGGTGAACTCCCCAGAACACCAAGAGGCAATCGATACCTCTTGGTAGTATCTGATCGTTACTCAAAGCTGACCCGAACGGTGCCGTTTAAGAGAATTACCGCCGAGACCGTTGCTCAGGCGTTCGTCACACACTGGGTCTTCGTATACGGAGCCCCAGTGAAACTACTCTCCGACAATGGGAGTCAATTCACGTCAAGGTTCTTCTTGGCCGTGTGCAAAATCCTCCGCGTCGAAAGCGTGTTCACCACAGCTTATCACGCACAAGCTAATGGACAAGTGGAGAGGTTCAACCGCACCCTTGTATCCTCCCTACAGCACTACCTAGCCGACAACCAACGCGATTGAGACCAGTTCACGGAAGCGCTAACCTACGGTTACAATTGTCCCGTGAATCGCATGATCGGTATGACGCCGTTTGATCTCGTGTTATCTCGGACGTCGGCGCCGCTTTCCATCCAACAGACCCCTACATTGGAACAGGATGTCTCGCGGACGCAATATAAGCTCCGTTTTTTAACGTGGTTACGCGGGCTAATGTCAACAGCCCGCGACACGCTGCTCGCCGGTCAAGACCGCTATAAACGCGATTTCGACAAGAGATTGCGAACGCCGACACCGCAATATGCAGTAGGTGATCAAGTCCTCATCGAGCGAGAGACATCCCTGCGAGTGGATGAGAAGACGGATAAGGACCGGGTCAATAAAAAGTTAGCCCCTCGAACGGAAGGGCCGTTCCCGGTGGTGGCCCAAGAAGAGCATACCGTGACCATTGTCCGGACTACAGGCCTGAAAGATAGAGTCTCGAGAGACCGCATTGTGAAGGCTCCCCCTCTACGGACCATACCCGCCGACGCCGAACCCTCGTCACCTACGCCAACCGACGGCGACGCGTCTACCTTCATCCCCGCCGGGGCACCTCCCCGCCCGCTGAGAGACGACCTCGGCCCAGGTAACCCGGATACATCTCCGCCGAAGTCATCAGATTCTGAGGACCAAGACACTACTCGCGATAAGAACGAGATGGAAAACGCGACGCATGGCGCGAAAGCATCACGACCGTCAGGGTCGAAATCAATGATTCAGCACAAAGGGGGCCCTCCGGCATCGGGATTACTGCAAGCTCTCCGAGACGACCCGCACGCACGGGTCATTTCCCAACTAAGTAGGATATCCGCCACTATGGGCGAAGGGTCCGTGTCTAAAAAGGGACCCCCTCCCCCACGGCTACCGTCACTGTTAGAGCCGCCGCGGCACCGCGACACGCATGCCATGGAGACGAGGCTTACCGCAACACGCCCCCGGCGAGCGACCGGCGCCCCGAACGGTGATAAGTCGCCGAACGAACGAACGCGTACCTTCACTGCCAGGCCACAGGACACGTGGACACGGGACCCGAAAAAAAATCAAAAGAAATTATCCACGCCCGAGCCCGCCGCACCGGCGGTGACCGCGGACTCCACTCGCTGCCCAAGTGAGACGCCACCAGGTACAGAGGAGATCTCCGGGAGGCACGTCGCCAACTTTGCGTCTATGTGTACCTTCGGGCAACCCCTCCTCATGTCCCCGGGAAGCCCTCCTCACCCGCCAACTACGCTTGATTCCTCATATCAAAACGCGTCAAGCCCGCCCGCCGAGGCGACGAAACGACCTCCTTCCCCTATGGAGGAGGCCACACAAACCTACGTGGTTGACGCGCTAACGGGATACAAGCCGGGACCGGACGGGATGCCTCTATTCCGCGTCCGTTGGTACGGATACACGTCGGATGATGACACTTGGGAGCCCGCAAATTACATCGACTACAATACCGTCGCGCGATTGTGCAAACGCAAACGTCTCCCCGCACCGAACGTCCAGTTATGGTCACACCCGGATAGCGTGGGGCTGGCTAACTGACCCCCGCCATAACCACCTAGTTGCCTTCTGTGTCTGGTGGGCCTCTGGGTCAAGCCACCCCCCCCTCCGGAGGAGCCAACGTCGACTCGTAAGGTATGTATAGATGCTCAGCGAGGAGTTCCGTTGTCATATCGCATGCCTCCTCACATCCGAGCTTCCCCCGGGGCACAGATCATCGCAACCCCCCGGGGTGGGGGCGCCCCTGTTCATCTACCTTTCCCCCGCCGCCACGCGTCCCGCCTTCGCCGGTGGTCGTCTCCCTACAAGAGATTCCCCCTCCGGTTGCCGCACGCCCTCGCCATCGTCGCGGAATGTCGCCCGACCCTACGGTCGCCTTTCCGCGTCCCCAAGAGACCTCTCTACCGGAAGTGGAGAAATCGTGCGGGGTCACCAGGTGATCCTGACCACGATTTGAGATCCCTTCCGATCACCGCCGCGCCGTGCTTCCACACGAGACCATAGCACCTTCTAGCAGGGCCCCCAGTTGGCCTCCCCCTCGACCGACGACCCTTACTGCAGGGGAACGTCCGAGCACGTCGATAGCGAGACGACGCACGGCCCGTATGGCTAACCCTCGCGGCACCTCTTTATCGAGCGTGTCCCTCGCGACACACCCCACCGGCGCGGGTAACCGACGACGTCAGCTACGCGACGATTCTCCCGAGAGCCGAGTGCAGCCCCCCTCCGAGATGTGGAGAAGACCCCCAACCGTCACGGGAAGGAAGGCTGTGCGCCGCGACGGACGGCGGGTACTCGCCACGAATGACGTGCTCGCTACCTCGGGGTAAACCCGTGACACCCGACTCGGACCCCCCATACTTCCGAGTCGGTACAGTACCCCTACCAAGGGCCAAAAAAAACCTCCGACCTTAGAAACTTCGGAGGACTCGCTCCGCCGAGTACACATGCCGAGGAAACCACCCCTCGGGGGGGATGTCCACACGGGGAACCACCCGCCCGGGCTTAGTTGCCCAGATGATCTCGCAACTACGTCGCCCTCCGACCACCTCCGATCGCATACACGGGGACGGTATAAGACCTATTCCCCGTCGGTCACCCTCATTGGGCTGACTCGCCCGTCACTCAGATAAGGGGTCCGTCCTTTCGGATCCGTTCGTCTCCCTCGACTCCAGATCCCAACACTACGGGTAACGATACAAGAAGGGACTGCGTTTATTAGCTACTATAGTGCCTCTTCGCGCTCCCGTATTCGCCTCTGGAGTCAAGACGGGGGACCGGCTGGAGGAAGACCCTCCTCGCCAATTAGCTCGACGCCTCGTAATCGGCGAGGATTTCCTCCACCCCCGCCACTGGCGCGCATGGCGCATCCGACGGTACCGACCCTTCCTCCGAATCGGGGGGGTCTCCCTCTACCGTCGTCGCGATAGGAACCATCGCTCCCAGCGGAGCGTCGGTCCCGTACACGGGAGTTTCCCCGTTCGACGCCGTCTTGAGGCGCTTTACAACCGCCACGAATTCGGCGTTGATCACTAACTGTAGCATCTCGTCCTCAGAGACGCCTAACTCGGTGAAAATCCGACGTCGCGCGGACGACGCCGGCTCCTCAGCCACAGCGTCCTCGTCCCCCACCGGGACATCCGTACGCGCCGGCTCGACTGGAACCGCCCCGGACTCACCACCATCATCGGTGACGTGTGGCTTGACCACTGTCCTGTCCCCAGGGCCGGCATCCCTTTTCATTAATTCCGGCTGTAGACATTCGAACGTCCCCGGGTCGAACCGGACCCAGTTACCGGCCCTCGGCTCCCCGGCGTCCTCACGTCTCCCCGGGGGCATGTTCGCGCGATCTGCGCGGTCATAGTGATGCCCCTGGGAATAAGGCCCTCGGGGCCAATCCACCTGGTCGTGGACCTCCAACAGCGTTCTCAGCTGAGAGGACACCCACGCTCCCCCTAAAACCTCGTCCAAGTTCAACTTGTGTAGCCATTTCAGTATCATGGTCGGTAACACATATAGCCGTCCATCCATGGACGACCATATGAACCGTTTCGCAACAATGGCGATCCACTCGCTGAGAACTACCATCCAGCGAGGGGAACATGGCGAGTCGTTGAGACTCAAGCCGAAATACACCAGGCAAGGTGGAATTTCCGCTAAGAAGTCAGCTGGGACTTCGTATTGCGAGAACCAAGACGGTACCTGCGGGTACCGTTCATATCGGGATCGAGGTTGAAAGGTCGTCGCCTCGATCCACTCATACGCCACAAAAACTCCGAGGGCGTTCCGCATCCGACGCTCGAACTTGAGCTTGTCGTAATAACTCGGGTTGCTTTCCCGCTCTACATACTCCTCAAAATTCGGAGGAAGGATGGCCTTGTCCCAAGCCAAGTACTCGACCGCCGGCTCCTCTACCCGAGCCGGCAAATCGTCCAACACCCGCCTTAAATTGGCGACGTAACCACGGTCTCCTTCCGTACGAAACGCCCAGGTGTCAAAGTCCCACTCGACAGGGATCGGGCGGTTACACGGCGTCCGTGCAATCCGACGCACCAGCGCTGCCATATATTTCTGACGTCGCCCCCACCCCTCGCGGCGATGCTTCGGCCACACGTGCTCCCCCTCTACCGCGAGGCGGAAGGAGAAATCACGAGACCACACAGCCCGTAAGCTGAGACCCCCGGGGAGAGTCCCCGTCACGTCCGCATACCGCCGAATCAGGTGGCTGTCCCGTAAACCCGCGGCATCGAGAAACGGTGCGCGCTCGAACACCAGCGGGTCATCGACCATGTTCTTTTCGCGTAACTCCCGTGGAGTCGGCCAGCCGTACAAACTCGGACCGCCCGTCTCATCCGGTTCCCCGTATGGGTTATGGAACCGTTCCATCACTCGTGGTACTGTCCCCCGAGTGCCTCCCCGCCTTGAACGGCGTTCTTCGCGTGCAGGCGACGCCGCGTGAGGAAAATACGAGGGATAACAAGAAGGAAGGAAAAAGGGGGAAAAGAAAAAGTGGGGAGGTGAAGGGACAAGGGGAAGGAGACTTGGGAATCTCGAGATACTTCCGAAACCAGGCCGGATTGTTGATCTTCGAGCTGGCCGAAAAGAGGGATATCTGGACCGGTTCTTCATCACTCGCCCGCTCGCTTCGCCACACACGACCTCCCTCGTCCTCTCTCTGTCAATACCCCGGCGCCGCCGCCCTTTTTAGCGGGTATTTCCACCGTACATACACCCGGGGACGCGTGTTTCTCTAAGAAGGGGGATCTGTAGTGCACTGTGCTATGTAGCGGGACAGCTGTCCCTAGCGACCAAAATCGCGCTCGCCGCCACCACGTGTACCACGGGTACCCGTGGACTCCCCTGCCGCTCTACCAGACCTCCCCGTGGACATGTGTAATCCCTCCGCATCCCATAGGGCCTATGGGGGCTGTACTTGGTCCCCTCGGGGCTACACCCGTTCTTCTCTAGTTATTCTAATTTACAGTATAATTTAGCTTCGCCATTACGGCGACGGGGGACTATATAGTCAACCCGATACTCAAAGTAAAGAGGCACGAAGCCTCGGGTCTTTTACCTTGGTTTCTGGATTCCAGGTTGTAGCCTCGACTCGGTACTGGCTCGCCCATACCGACCGAGCCATCTACACCCCTGGAATCCCAACTGCCTTCCCCGCGCGCGTCGATCACCCCGCGCGAGACCTACGTTAACTACTGTGCTCTCCGTCCTACTAGCTCTGTTTTTCCCTTAATTCCTCCCCCTTTTATTGCTGACTACCTTGCTACTTTTCTACCGCGCAAGCCGCGCCCGGATCCCGGTTCCGGTCATCCACCGGGTGGTCTCCCGAATTTCCTTACGCGTCCGAACGCGCGTCGCTCTGCCTACAGCCGCCACACGTGGCTGTAGTGCACGACAGCATCTTCAGACAACCAGTTCAAGAAAACAGAAAACGTGTCGTAGGCTTCTTCCGAGAACCGCTTCGTTCCGGTCATAGCTAGTAGAGATGTAACCGCACTCCATTTCAGCGGAAGCAGCCGTGTATCTCTCACTGCACTTTCGGGCCCGTGCCCCGCCTCGGTGTCTTCGACGTCTTGCACAGCACTAATGATTTCTTCACCTGTCTCTTCGAAATTGACCAGAGCTCTATCTCCTGACGAGCTAGGAGACATTACTCTTGCACAATTCTCAACCCCATCCTGTAGCCCGGAAGCATAAGGCTCGTGCAAGTGACCCTTTGTTCCAGCCTCATGTGTTTCTGAAATGAGGGCTTCATCCCTTTGCCCACTCGAACGAGGAGTTGGCATCTGGAAAAATGGGTCGTCGTTTCTAGAAGAACGAGCATCCCTGCGTTGAACAAGGTTACTACTCCATCGCTTAAGCTTCATTTGAGTCCCTTTTCTTGCGACTTGAAAAAGCAGCTGCTTTTAAAGAATGTGTCTGTTCTGAGGCTTTCGTCGACCAGAACATACACAGCCGGTGGAGAATACGAACCTAGAACGATAAGAGGATGCAACAGGTTCCATAAAGGCGAAGACATGGTGTCTGTTTCTATTCGTCTGGTAATAACGTTACACGGATGTGTACACGTTTCATCCCGACCGTTTCAGATGAATTTGATCATTTTCACGCACGAAAGGGATCCCAAATTTGAGATCCCTTTCGAATAAGATCTGAATGCTGACAAAATTGCGCCGTGGAAAATAACGTCAATTCACATATGAGCCTTTGAGGGCGGGGTTTAGCGCGGCCAGGGATACGAACACATCGGATCAGATTCGGACATGATTGCTCTCTCAAGTGAGTTCCAAATGTCTAGTTTCACATGTCCAGCCCCATCTCATAAGGCCTCCGCCGTCTGTGCCAGTTCCCACTCAGATCCTCCACTAGGTAAGTACGGGCTTTCCTCGCCCCCCTTCTCAGACTACCAGATTACTAACCCTTTTGCTCTTTGTTTCCATGCATTTTCAATAATCAGAGCGCGCGCGTCGATTACGTAGTCGAGTGCAGGTAAGCCATTCAGAGTGACTCCCAACGAGCGTGCTTCTGTAGCAACAAGTACTAGCCCAACCGCTATCTCCTCACGCATATCACTGAGCTTGTCAACGTACGGACCATGGTCATGCTCTCCTCTGGAACGCCATCTGAAAGTAAGTTACTCACTGAGTCTGTCTACAGTCCTGAGCGCGATATCTGCAACAACCAGTACTAACCAAAGCGGCGTCTGTGTTTCTAAGTCCTCTCACTTCGTTCTACTGACCTTGAGATGATGATAGTCTGAAAGAAGGTAGTTAATAGTAAGTACATTTAGCTGAAGTAGGATATGTACAATGCCCCCTTCGAGTAGCTCAAAATAAATGGCAACCTCACTGCAGGTGCAGTCGGCTGCAATGCAGCTCACTGCACCGGCAGTGACGACGCCCATATTCCGTGCGATATGCCACCCTATGAGCACTGTACATGGATACCCAGATTCCGCCCAGGGGCAGCATGGGACCATACCATTTCTCGCCCGTGGGCACAGATGTAGGCCCAATTGCACTACCCAGTACTGCCATACCAGGAAGCATCTTGTAGTCCAATACACTGCCCAGACGGGACGCTATGGGATCGAAATTTAAGATTATATATCGGCCCGCAGGCGAATTATCTTTGTACGTAAAAGCACCTGTGGGCGCCACACATAGTATACACATTACAGCCCGTGGGCGTATTCTAGTCCAATCAAACAACGCCCACGGGCGGGAAAAGGGATTAACCAAAGATCGCCCAGAGGCACATGTTTTGGGGTAGATTTTGCGACATTGTGGGTGATTTTTGAGTCAAATTTTTTGAGCCCGTGGGCAGAAAAATCAAACGCAAAAATTGCTCGAAATTGGCCATTTTGACCTTTCTGTGATGTTGTGTTTAACAACCCCACAGATTGCCTGCTTCTCCGCATGAGATCCACCGATAAGGGGAATGGCCCACTCTGCAAAGCTGGAGCTGGGATCATCATCTGCTTTTCGCAATGAGTTAAGGAGAGATTCACTTAAGTACGTGAAGACTTGTTGATCGCCTGCGATACAAAGACGACTAAGCCGAACGCCATCTCTTTCCCCTGGTCGATATTATTGATGCAGGAGGTTGAATGTTTGGTCAATAACCACTTTGTTTGCGCCGCTATGAAGGGGATCAACTTCCACATATCTCAAATCCCAGTTGTTTTCATCGGCATATCCTTCCAGTGCAGATAAACGCAAAGACCTTATGCTCCATTGCTTTTTAGGATCGTTTGAAGATCGTTCTTCGCTGTATCACCACGCGAGACCTAGAAATGCCGACTGCATCGCCTTGGTGTCTATGTCGCTCTCATTGGGGACGTCTTCATGTAGAAATTTCTGGCGTTCGTTTAGTCTCGCGATTGATCGCAGGTTGTCGGAGTGATTCATGCCCTCGTCTGGTGCGAGATGCATACTGGCCTCTCGTCCACCAGATGGATGCGGATTAGAAACGGATGCAACGCGAACTCCATATGCTGTGTGTGTTCGTAGTGGCGCTAAGGAAACCGTGGTAGCCGTACCATTCATTTCTGTACTCGCTTTAGCAACCCGCAGAACTGCATGCTTCGTGCTGTGGTTAATGTTGTCAAACATTTCCACAGCACAGCGCTGAATCGGAATGTCTGTCAAGAACCCGTCCTCGCACTCCCGCCAAAGTTTTACCCTTTCCCTCCTCATCCTCAGATCTGTTTCAGGGTGCAAACCAATCAGCAGTCTACTCAGAATTGAACCCAAAATTTTGTTCCGTCGCTATACCCGCGATAGTTAGAGCAACTGTAATTGGACATGCAGACGTTCCCTGAGTCTTGAATCTTGACCCCACTGCAAGCTCAATATTAAACAAACTGTTAACCTTGCGACGAAAGTCGCCATCTGTAATTTGTTTCGGAGATGGGACCACATACAAATTGTTAGAGTGAGGCCACACCTTTTCCAATGGAACTCCAGTCATCCTTTCCTCCGTTTGGACGTCTTTCAACCTGTCATCGGATATTATCTTATGAACTGTGCTCAACCAAAGATTTCGAGGAATGAAAAAGACTTATTCTGTAAGGTTCCACGTCAATTCGTTGTAGGAGAGAGGTCTAACTTTAAACCTTACCGCAACTTGTACAAGCAGTAGACGCTCTTCAGAAGTATTCAGTTGTTTTAGAAGGTTTGTAGACGATTGAACACGGATCTCTGGCTGAAGACTTGCTTCATCGGCAGATAAAACAATTTATGGCCCGCCCTGACTGTCTTCTAGGAGTTATTCCACGCGTTAGGAGTACTCAGCATAAGTACAACCGAAGTGTCCGGGAACCCAGAGGGATTGTAAGAAAATCCCGACCCTTTCCGCGAACAGTGCTACTATTGTCTTTCACGGTGTTTCGGTAGACAGCCTCAACCTCTGAGAATAACAAAGTATGAGATTCAGGTTCTTTGAGAATGTCTAAAATTTTGTGGAGTGTGTCCCGCACAGCTGGATGGGGAATAGAAGACAGCGACGGTTGGTCCAAGTTCGAAGACAATTTGGTTCTTCCTTCCTTTCAAAATACATACAGCTTGAGAAAAGCCTCTGCCCGATTATTGCGCTTAATTGCAATTTCCCTTCTGTAAATGTATGCAACGCCTCATACATAATGAATTTTTCATCTATATCTTGGGGGGTTGCCCAAATCGTAGCCTCTTCCCGGGTTTGGAGGGGCAGTTAGGAATAATTTATGCAGAGCCAGCTTGAAAACACATGCTTTAAAAGCATGTGCTTTCGAGCTGGCTCTGCAGATCTACCATTATCCATTTCATGATATGAATATTCGTGTTGCAGGCCTTCAAAGTATATCCGCTGTCAATGAGGGTCGAAATATGAGCCATTTCAATCCCGTCTTCTGTCGTAAAGCAGAACCAAGCAAAGTCCGTTGCTCCGGCTGACAGACACGTTCTAGAAACCGAGGATGTATGAGATATTTTGACGCACATTGCACCGCCATATCGTTCTCACATATGTAACAATTTTGAAGGGATGGCTCATTTGTCTGGAAGTCTTCCTTCTGTAATAGCCGAATGAGGGGTGACCCTTGAGAACTTTGATGTACTTCCGTTTGTGCTTCTCATGAGTTGTAGACATCAAGCCCCAGTCTTTGGTGCACTTCCCATATACGTCCAATGCGGTACTGCGAAGGTCCATACCCACACTTTCCAGTTCTTGTTTTGCCATTTGGTAAGAGTTTATGCACACTTCCTCATGACCAGACATTGCACACAGGGTTTCCATATTAATGGGAGCCCAACTGTCCAGAATAGGCCCGTTTTGCTTTGTGAACTTTGTGCGCCAGTCACGCTCCCCCATAAAATGAGAAGTGACGGCACAGCCTGCGCAAAGGCGACCATGAGAACAAGTACAGCTGGGGCTCTGAGTGATCTGACGGGCATGTTGTTGCAAGGAATGGCTAGAGACAACTCCCCGTCTGTATTTTGCGGAATCGGTGATAATAGTTCGGTTTGTAACTCTTTCATCCCTTGTTTTAGCGTGGCACCAGGCGTACTGCGAACCAGTAAGTGAGGAAGAAACGAGTTCGAAGTTTTTTGGCTGCGCCGTCCAGGACGGAAATACCCTGCCGGTGGTGTGGTTCAAACTCGTGCCACTCTAGTATCCTTTTTCGCATGACTCGTGTACACGTGTATCTAGATATCTCAAGTACCCCGACGTACACTACCAAGCCCATTTACACAAGCCTTGCCCGCTTTCGACACGCACACACGTGGACCTACTACCGTGCCTGTACACGTGTGTACTATGACGCGGCCTCGTGAGCTCTGACCGTTACATCTCGACCACGATGTAGTACAGTATATAGTGTCGTTGGCGCTTGCGCCAAGTGGGTTTGAGGACAAGCCACCATGGACCAAGGACGCCACTCTCGTTCTTGGTTTTGCGCGGTACTAACTAACTTCTTCTCGTTCACGCTCTCTCGTTCTCCTCGCTCGCGCCATAGGACTCTCGTGGCCAGGTCTCGTGTTGCCTCCCCGCTCGCGCGCATGGTTCGCTGGCCGTGTGTTAGCCCCGCTGAGTCGAGAGCACCGCGTCGTTCGCTTCTAGTTTCCGTGGTTCGCGAGCACACCCGGGTTCTACAGTCGCCCGAAATCCTCTACCACTTCCTCCTAGCTACCTAGACCCCACGAACGACCCTTGTTTTAGCACGTGACCACGTTTCGCGTTCTACTACAGGTGGATCTATATTGCCTGCCATGACGCAGAGAGTTTCGAGCGCCTGCCGCTCATGTATATTGGAAAAGCAAAGAAGCCCCAGTGTTTTAAGAAAATGGACGAAAAACAGCTTTGTTTTGACTATCACGCAACAGAAAGCGTGGATCACGAGCGCTTTACTTTTACATGGATTTTCGTCTCTCTTCATATATTTCACGCACTAATCCGTCCCGGAAAGTACTACTTCTTCTCCACAGCTGTTCAGCTCATGGCACAGAGGAATCTCTGTCGCTGGTCCACAACGTGGATATTGTGTTTTCGCCGCCAAACACTACCTCAAAACTACAACTGTTAGACACCGGTATTTTTGCTGTGCTGAACGCACGTTATCGTAAGTGGCAGTACAAAAGGGCGCCAGATTGTATAGATGCGAAAGTGGGTAATATATATAAACTCGATCAGTTGGCTTCTATGAAGGACACGAGGCGAATGTGGGACGAGATGCGAGCCTTCATTTTAAGGAATTTCTGGCGTCACACAGGTTTATTAGTGGGAAATGGGGAGTTGAGAAGGGCTGAGGACAATATAGTGGAGGAGATATTGGTCGCAATGGCTGAACTCGTGGCACCTCGAACACAGACGGCAATTGACTTTATTATTAATCCTGACGATGAATATATTGTTTAGGAGGAAGCGAATGACGCAAGTCTTGCGGCGGAGGCAGTGGCAGAGATGACCGAAGAGGAAAACAAAAGCGGTGAAAGTGATGCTGTGGATGCATCGTACTTGGAGGTAATTGTCTTTGAGGAGCGCCTGAGGTGCATGGTTGTAGTGCGACACCTTCTGGAAAGCGAAGATGTGGCCGAACCAATAGTCCTCGGCTCTCTGCGCACCTTACATCGTGATATGAAGCTCCGGCAGCCAGGACGGCCAGGCAGACCCGTATATCTTTTTTTCAATAAAAACGAGGCGTCCACTGATGTTACATAGAAGCCCTGTATATGGTCATTTTCGACAAGTGCATATGTTTCCAATGCTGTGAAACCCTGGTTGAATGATCGTTGACTCGATACGGCGCAGGCGACCGGAAGCTCAGAATCACTTTTTGTTGAGGTTTGCGTCAGGTGGAGGCAAACGAGGCACTCGAGGGCACCAGACTTCCTTGTGAAGCTCTGCTTTTTCAACCGAGAAATGACAGTTGATACAAAACGTACCACCCCGAGAGGGTGGATTTACTCAAACACCAGACTTAGATGGAAAGACCCTACACTCGAAGCCCTGAATATTTTAATCGACGTGAATTACCCAGGGTAAATACTTAGTGTAAAGAACTACAATCAAAACATAAAAATCGTGTTCGAATGACTGTATAATTCTGAAATTGCATCAGCCAACTGCATACGAAAACTCGTCGTCGGATACGACCTTCTGTTCGCTAACAGTACCGAAGGTTGTAAAATCAGCTTTCTTCAGTAGCACGGGGATGAGGGTTCTGGTGAAGAGCCAAGGTCTCCACCTTGGCGGAGAAGACAACTCTTTTTTACCTCAAAACGAACTGCTACTCTCCCGCCTCCCCGGCGAGGAGAGTGGCGCATCATATAGGAGTGGAGCAGACGAGTGAGACCAACGCTGATACAAATTGCCCTCGCACGCCCTCACAATCAACATAAAAAATCAAAAATATATCTACCCAATTTTCAAGTTAAATTGCCAACGCAACAAAATCAAACCGTCACAATCACAGATATATCCCAAGACACCGTTGGACCAAAAACCATTCTGCGTAAAGTATCGACAGAACCCTCCACTTTTCATATGCAGTTTGCCAAGATCAGTATATCAAAGGGCCATTGGCAATGAGGCGAGAGCCACTTCGTCCAATAAAATCGCTCTCGATCGCGGCCATCCATACTTGGATGGCTGGAATTGGGTGACAAATCTAGTCGGACCAAAAATGAGAGTTTTGTATGCGCACCATCGTAGATTTAACTATTAGGCAGAGGGAGAAGTTAGACGGCAATACGTTGAATACCTTGTTCTCTCCGGAGACCGTTAACGCATTCCGAAAGGACGCAATAAACTGTGTGTTTCTCCAATATTACTGTATTATATCAATGACAAATACTAGATTTCAAATTTTGCAACCTAAATATCTCTTTTGAGACGACCATGCTACCCTTGCGTCGGATGCATGATTCTGAGAAGACCGTTCATGACCGAAAGTGAATAGATCTTTTCAGAATAAACACCCTCTCACCTACCAAACTCCCTCCGAGCAACGAAAGATAATACAACATGCTCAAAGCACTACTGCTCACCGAACGACCACACTTCCACCCCGATAGCTCTCCTCTTTGCAACCAACGCAACTCCAACCAAACCAGTCTACGCTGCTGTCGTTCGTGGAGCACACAACGCCCCTCCTCCCCTCCCCTACGTCGCTCCTCTACAGCTCCCCGCCGCCCCCTTCCACACCTCCCCTCCACCCCTCCTCCACGCCTCCGCTCCGCACCTCTCCCACACCTCCCCAACGATCTTTCCCCACATCTCTCCTATTCTATCTTACCTTACTTACCGATTGCGCTCGTCCTAGCGCTCAGCACCACCTCCGTCACCATGCCCCAATGCCCTGATCCTACTCCGGCCGCAGCGCTTCAATTGCTCGAAGAGCAAGCTGCCTTGCGTCTTGAGGAACTTGAACGGTTTGACGAGGCTCCCCAACTTTACGAGGGCGATGGAAGTGATGAAAGCGAATCTCGAAAACTAGAAAATTTCATCCAGGAAGACGGGGATGGCGCATTAATGAGAATGACAACTTTTACAGTTCATAAGTTGAATGGGTGTTAAATCAAGTGCACGACCTTTTATCGTCCGGCTACAATATTGGAGGGGGCAGTAAAAGCCTCATCAAGGCGAAAGATATCTTTTTTATGTCGGTCGGTGTACTCAAGCATGGATCAAAATGGGACCTTATGGCGTACATCTTCGAGATAAAACCGGCAACTTTTGAGAAAAGGGTGCCCATTATGATATCCATTACCTCCGACTTCTTGTATAATCGCTTTGTGGAATCCTAAGCCGAAAAGTTTGATATTCAGCGGCTTCTTGCGGAGAAAACCTCACTTAAAACTTTGAAAATGTGTCGATATGCCACTGACGTAACCTTTCAGCAGAGTTTCAAACCAGGGGGCTCGCCCGAGGAGGTGAATAATACTTTCTGGGACGCACAAGCTCTACGGATTTAAGGTTGAAGCTTCTGTGCTCCCCAATAGCCTAATCATATCAGTAAGTAGTCACTACTCGGGCTCGGTCTCCGATATTGAGATAATTAGGCACATGCTTCGGGTTTCATGATGATGCTCTAGAGAAAACGGCTGAGGAGTCGGCAATCACTGACATCGGGCAGTGATCTGAAATGTATCCCAATCGATGGGGAGTGCTTTTAGACAAGGGGTATGTAGGCATAGAATCAGAAGTACGTGCAATTATTCCGAAGAAGAAGCGCCGCCATGGTGTGATGACGGGAGCTGAAAAGCGGGAAAACGCCGCACTGGCGGCAGACAGGATAATTGTCGAGAACGTTTTTGGTCGTCAAGGTACCCTTTGGGCAATTGTGGCCAATAAGTATAGATGGACAGAAAGCGGGTGCAATTTTATCTTTAAAATAACGGTCACATTAGCTAACATTCATATCAAATGGCATTCCTTTAGGAATGCTGATGGTAAGACATACGAGAGTTACTAGGAACGCCTGCATGTAGTTGCGGACACATTCACTGCTAAGAGCAAACGTGCACAGGCGGCTTACAGAAAGTGCCAGAAGCGAGCTGTGGAGCGAAACGTGGGAGGTGGGGCCGCATTGGACTCTGGGGGGCTTTTTGTGCTGATTCGGATGACGGTTTGTGAGACCTGGATGGTCTCGGTTTTAGATTTGTAATCCTCTCAGTAAACTCATACAATTGTTGATGGTATGCATATCCCTCATTGGCACACTTTTTGCTCATTTATTCCCTTTCCAACCAAAAGACTGTGTCTCTGACGCAAATATTACTAAACATACTGAAAGATTGAGAGCCTATCACGAACACTCCATCTGATCCGCACATCTATTAATCAGTAATATACACTCGACGGAGGCGCGGTATCGTGCCCACGAGTCTCGGACTGGATGACATAAAGTTGTGTGGCCAGCTGCAGCTAGCCCCTCACACAGGAGAGGAGCTCACTCTCGATCACGTATATTGCGAATACTAGTGTCTAGACGACCAGCAATTTGCGTCATATGAGGTCAAAATGTCTGTAGTAGAAATTAAAAAATCAAGATTTTCGCAACTACATATAGTTGCGAAAATCTTCATTTTTTAATCCTTTTGTTCAATAGAACAAAAGAAGAGCAATTTTTACCAAGTAGAACTTTGAACGACTATATATACAACTTTAAACAGCTAGTTAGTAAATGACAAGCCAGCTCAGTGGTCTGCACGGATCAGTGAGTCTAAGAAGTCGAGGTTCAACTCCTCCGCGAACACTGTAATGGTCAAAAAGTCTCCTCGGGGATCTCGATGGTTCTTGCTTGTGACCTGCAGTCCAGGGCGCTTTATAGCACTCACTTGAACATGAGATTGAATACAGTGATATTTCATAAAGGGGAAATTAGCAATGGCCGCAGGTCTTCCAAGCAAGTCTTTAGACGCAGTATAGAACCATAGGGGGCCAAGGAGTTTTTTTATCTCTTTTTGCTCTTTTTGCTCTAAATCTGACCAACTTTGTGAGTTGCAATGTCTTTAAACAACCTTAACACTAGTAATACTTACCTTTGTATGTAAGATCGTGACGTTAATCGACATGCTTCTTAAAACAGTCACGCCCAGTCTGGTGGTCACAAAGATATTCTTCGTTGTCAAAGTAGATCTTGCAGGCGGAGCAAATAAACTTTTATTTCTTGTACCTTCGCAAATATCGCACCTGGATTGATAAAGAGCAGAGGTCTCCTCCCCGGATACTGTCTTGTGCGTGCGAGTGGTTGGAGTTAAATGGGCACCAATTCCACTTCCGAAGTCCATATCTTCTTCTTGATTACCAGTGTCTGATTCACGTTGACGTAAAGAGATACGATCAAATTTGTTGTCAATCAACTGATCAGCGAGCTCACAGTAGAACTGATTGGGGGACATCTTAGAACCATCTCCTTTTTGCACCTGCATACAGCTTCCATGCATCCACAATGCAAATGGCCCATAAGGAAGTGTTAACACGCATAGACCACTCCTTGACCTCAAACTTCTTTTCCAGTCCGAGATCATCTTGACGAGATCTGTTGTGGCGGTCGATCTGAGAGCACGTTTCGTAGTATTGCTCGCAGACTGAAGGAATCGGGATAGTAAGTTCTTCCTTTCTTGTCACTCCATGACGTGTGCGCCATCTCTCTCGATAGATTGGTGTTCCAGAATTGCTTGTTCCAGCAGAACTAATTAAGTACCTTCGGTCTCTGTCAACCCACATCACTGCCATCAAATGACGTCCGTCTACTTGTTTGGAAACCAATGTGACGTGTTCTCCTTTCTCAGCAATCTCCAAATGAGATAGATATTTCATCGGAAATTTCTTTGTAGCTGTCTTTACGACGCCCGTGAAACGCAGACCATTCTCGAAAGTGCCTCAGCCGTGTGCACAGACGCTAAGAATGAGTCCGCACAGACAACACGATTGGTATGAAACAAAGGCTGTAACAATCTCAATATGACCGCCGCTCCGTGTAAGTGGTCGCTTTCAAAATTCTTCACAGCAGTGTTATCGGCTGAAACGACGTTCTCAATTCGTCTTATGGTTCCACTTTTTACGCATGCTGTAGTCTTCAACTCACATCTATTCTCCGGTTTTCGGTTCATAGCAACATAGTGAGGAAGTCCAGTTTCTATTCAATCTCTTCCTCATCCATACCAATGTGACATACTCTCATCCACGCAAACGTTTTGTGACGGAATCACATGACATGCCCGATGGTCCTTGATTGCGACAATGAAGTCTCGGATCATACCCCATCTGTCACTCGCGTCAGATGGAAATCCGAACGTGACATTCTTACGAAGCTCCGCGAGTTCGCGGTCTTGTGCGTGAGATGATGTTTCCGAATTGAGGTTTCGGGAGATGTTTGATAGATTCTTGGGAGCTCCAAAGAGATCTTCTGCTACTGAATTCAATCCGAGTCATCAGGATTAACACCCTGGAAAACTTCAAAATTTCACCTCTTGTAGTTAATCGATGACCCCTCGATTCCATTGCATCGTTTGTATAGGAGACCATTAACGCCAATTGCTCCTGTCAGAACATCCACATGAAGTAGTCCATGGGATGCATTTGAGATGGACCGTGACCTCGGGATACAATCTCTGTGGTATCATTGCCAGGATGTGTACAGTACCCGACGGCGCCTGTTCATTACAGGCGCACGCCCACACGTGTGCATTACACGCGCACGTGCACGCTCACACGGGCATTACAGGCGGAAGATCTACTGTATGCATTACAGCCCGGAGGTTGTATATGACAAGGCACAGTAGTAATGGCACAGTACAGTGCATTACATAATAGAGTACAGCAGTACAGTAGGACGGACAATGTCCAAGACCCCGCGACCTCGCTTATTTAAGCGACGGCGCCGGGCAATGACAGTAAACAGTCAAGGATCTTTTGGGAACGGATTTCCTTCGACGGTGCGATACCGCGGGTCAAGACAAGCCTCTGACTTAGGCGACATTGTCGGCATCTGTCTTGCGACGTTTCCCTGGCTTCTATTGGCTTTACTTTACCTTTTCCATTTCTCCGTCCTTGCGACTACGCGGGTTAAGACTAGCCTCTAACCTCGGCGTGTTACTGTCGCTCGACGTTTCAATTGTTTTCCTTTTTACTCTGTCGTTGCGACCACGCGGGCTAAGACTGGCCTCTAGCCTGGGCGTATTACTGTCGCACGACCTATTTCTCTCTCCCTGTATTGTGACGATTGTCAAGTCGCGGGCCACGACAAGCCTCTAGCCTTGGCGGCACTATTGACATCTGTCCCCCTCGTTCCCTCTAGGAGTTTCCGCTACTCGGCGCTCCGCCCGTGTCTGACACTAGTCTTTAGGCTCGGGTTCCCCCCTGTTTTGTGTGTTCTTACACCACCCCTTCCAGTGCTGGTCCCATTCCGGGTCCGCACTTCGACCAGTACGTCGTGCTTTTACAGTCGGCCGAGGTACTTCCGCTTTGCTCTACCACAGTCCCGATCTACCGCCGGACACCCCCTATTGGTTGTTACCTCTTCCTCGAGCTAGCTCATAGCTGGCGACCGCCACTATACTACAATCTCATCAATCGGGCCAATCACCTTCCATCGTCGAGGTGGTACCATACCATTGTATTGTATCGTGACCTCCTCACGCTTCCAGGCCCGGCCATGGCATGTAGCTAAGGCATCCTCGGACTGCATTTTGTCACCCTCGCTGACCCTCGTGCTCATGCTTAGTGCTCCTTCTACTGGAGTTACGCCGTCTTCTGAAGAGTTGCGTTGTGCGTTATCTCTAGTTTCCTGTTGGATATCTTCTTGAGAGCCGTCAGCAACCAGGTCGATCATTTCACCAGCCTTCATGTTGGCTATGCGAAGTGTAACATCCTTGAGGCCGTCAGCTAGTTCCCATTTAACCCTGACTGAAGTGACACGGCGACCCCTGATTTTGGTCAGTTTTCATATCAGTGACAGTTCCCATGACAAATTTGATCTCCTAAGCTGCTGCATACATGCGAAGACATTTGCTCTGAGAGATGAGCAGTCGCGCACGAGTATGGACGCGGTTACCTGCAATAATTCGAGGATCATTGACGCTGACCATTTTGAAGAAAATTAAAGAAGAGGAGGACAAAAGTGTTACTGATGGAAGATTGCGATACCGAATTGAATGTTGACTATTTTGCCAACGTTTAGTACTGTAGTTCCAATCTCTACAGTAGATCTCTTTCACAAATACGCTGTAATTGAAGGACGATGCAGTATCTGCTCAATGATTAGGAAAATTCCGAAACCGATGCGGGCACCGCAGAAGATGAAAAACAGCATTTAGTGTAGCAGTTAAGGGAAAAGATAGGTAACTTATGCAAATAAGGACTACGTACACAAAAATTCAGCATTGCTCAAATTCATGCCACCAATGCAATTCATTCGTCTTCAAATTCTTCTTCATCTACAGCTTGCCCTCGGAAGGTTATTGCAAGTCTCTGTCTACGACGTTGTCGGTAACGCTCTTGCCCGCGCTTTCGCTTGTTCACAGTATCATCCCCGATACAATAAAGTCGATTACGAGACCTGTGATAGGTGTCAGCGTCGTCCCTTCGTAAAAGATTACACATGATATGAGCATTGGTAAGGGCAACACATAGGAAAAATATGGAGTCGTACAGTTTCTCCCCTCACCTAAACTTAGTTGACAAAACAGCCCACAACCCTCAAACACGGCCAGAAAAGTTCTCCACAATTATCTGATCGGCTGAAACATTCTTATTAAAGGCTTTATCTTCAGCTGATAGGAGCCGACGTGGCGGTTTTTCCTTGGATAGATAGCGCGACCAAACTCCACGGCCCCTTGGTAACCCTTATCGGCGAGTAGAGCCCAACTGTCTGGGTACTTATCCGAGAGTATACCAATATCTGGCACATCCTTATCCTCCTCAGTTTTGTCAAAGCAGTGTCGTGAAATGCATTCATATGTACCATTATATCGATATCAGAAACCGAACCCGGAAATGTGTGCTACACCCTGCTACCACACCTGTCGACAGGACGGACACTTCTACCTTAAACCCGTACAATTTGTGTTTGCCGCTAAAATGTTTTATCCCTCTTGAATATTGCCTCTCGGCCAGTTGGCTTGTTGGAACGTAAAATCGGTAGCGTACTGCGACAATTTAAAGTGTTTAAATGTCTTCTTTTCGTCCAGAAGTCGAGACATTGGCCAGCGTTCTGCCTTTTCCAGTACAAAGAGGTCATAGAATGGGGTAGATATTAGAATTATGAAACGTGTAACCAATCTCTTAAATGTGGCACCATTAATCTAAAATGTCTGACCGAGATAATCCCATTGCCCTCCATATTTGAGGGTAACTAGGACCATGAAAAGAGCATCCTTTGCGGTGTATTGAGATCGCCGCCCCCGGCCCACGTTGTAATTGTGTGCCAGAAAGGTCCTAAGTTTGCGGTAGAGCTGAAGAAATTCCTTGATTGTAAAGTTCGTAAACTGAACAATGGCACTCCCCCGCCGTTATTGTAAAATGTATCGAGAATCGGAGCGGTTCTGGGGTGTACTGCGCAAGAGCCGCCTCTCGGTTAATGTCCGCGTCTGCGAGGATCTTTAACGCGGCCTGGGCGTCTGTGGGCGTTATTGACTCCATGAAATTTCCAAATCACAACGGGAATACTGACGCGGAAACTATTAGGCTGAAGGAGATTGGGTGGACAGGGGAAGGCTGTCTGTGGGCGATGAGTGTGGCAGCCGCCCGGGGAAGGTGGGTGTGGTCGCCGTGTGGGGGAGGTGGGTTCGGGCGCCGTCGGGGGGAGGGGGGTGTAGTCTCTGTCGGAGGGAGCGGGGGCGGTCTTGGTCGGGGTGAGGCAGGTGTGGTCCCTGTCGGGGGAGGATGTTGTGGTCGGCTGTTGGGCGGGTGTGGTGTGGCCTTCGGTATGAGGC